>NC_044993.1:25340229-25564319 GCF_008728515.1 Papio anubis | reverse complement strand
GAGGCGGAGCTTGCAGTGAGCTGAGATCCGGCCACTGCACTCCAGCCTGGGAGACAGAGCCAGACTCAGTCTCAAAAAAAAAAAAAAAGAAAAAAAAAAAGAAAATGTTATATAAATGGAATCATCTAGCACTTAACTTTCAAAGAATGACATTTTTCACTCAGTGTGATGCCCTTGAAATCCATCCAAGTTGTCGCATTACCTGCAGTTTCTTTCTTTTTAGTGCTGGGTAGCATTCTATTATGTGATTGTACCACAGTGTGTTTAGCCAGACTCCTCAGATATTTAATATAATTTTCAATTTTTTTTCATCGTGACCATCTCATGCTTACACTTCTCATAGGTAACAGTTAAAAAATTCTTTTCCCAAGATCTTTCTTGTGAATGCTTCTCATTAAATTCTCTATAAATCATGTCCCTTTATTGATGTGTCAAAGAGGAATAGCTCCACATCTAACTTGGCCCTCCAGCATTTTTCAACTTGGAACCCAGTGGAAGAATACAACTTCCCCAATAGTAAGAACAACATGGTTATAGGATCTTGGCAAGAGTTTGGAACTGTACAGGTTACAGTAAGTAATTTTGGTAAATGTTCCTAATTCACTCTGTTCTTTTGCACACATTAACCTTTTACTGCAGGGTTCTTTAGCAATGCACTTTTAAGTGCTATCAGAGAGAATGTATTTGTTCTAAACCATGCATAACCCAGTGAATCTGAGAGCTTGGTCTTTGGGGGGAACTGTTTTTAAAGGAAGACCATTTTGTATTTGATACAGCTCTGGCCAGAACTGAATTTAACAAATCAATATACACTTATGGTTTCACCAAAGGCTTCGGGTGGGTAAGGAGGTGGTGGTGTGACTTGGAAAGGCATAGACAGCTTTTTATTACTCTAAGTAGTGGAGTTGGCTTTTTTTTTTTCAGTACAATAATGATTCAAACACACAAAAGGAATCCCCATGATGCTAAGTAAAAAATACTTTGTGTTTTCTTTTTCTGCCTTTTTCCAACCTCACCCTGAGATCATGAAAAAGAATGGAAAGAAAAAGATAATAATGAGAGTCTGACTTAGTAAAAGCAAAGTTCTTTCTCTGTTAGTATCACACAAAGAGAGAAGTCCCCAGGCCTTTCACGTGTATTCTGGAAGGAATGCCTGCTTCCAAAAATGGTAAATTTAACCTTCTCAAAGTTACATTTTCCTGAATTATCAAGGCTCAATCTTGTTCTTTTGTTACTGAATACATCTCTCATAAAACTCAGACGCCTTTTTGGGCTGACCCTGGAGCTGAGGGTGGAGGCAGCAAAGAGGCGGGTGAGAAGGAAGCCCATGTATTTCATGTTTCTTCTAATCAGTTTCTTTCAGGTGCTTCTTCAGGGACTGCCTGGTCCCTGCACAATGCTCCTGCTCCTGATCAAGGAAAAGACGTGTGATTTTGCAGTCTCCTTTAGCTCTCCTTCATGGAAATGATTCTCTTGACACTGAAACTAAAACATATCCTAGGCATGGCTGAAAAGTAAGCATCCTGGGCCTCTTTTCAATTTCTCCAAGCACCAACCGCGACTGGAAATTGTTAAGCAGTCTTTCTCAGAGTTTCTTTCTGTTTTTACTATTTTGGTTTCCTTTATATGAATCATTTTTCACTGCAGCAAGAAAAGCGAGGGAGTGAAAGGTAACAGAAGTGCTGGGGAATAGAATAATATTTGCTCTCTGCTGCGTCATCTGACTCGGATCATTAGTAGGGGCCTTTCAAGCCTGGATTTCTAGCTGGAAAGGGATTTTTAAAATGAGAAAAACTGAAAATAACCCTCATGCTGATGGTCAGGATTTAACTAGGAATAGAAGTTTGCCTCCAAGAATGTTAGGGGAAATTTCCGAGAGGATCTTGCCTAAGTACTTCTCACTTGTGGATTCCCATTTTTAACTTTGAGTTTTATATTGAAATAGGTGTGTCATATTCTCCTAATATCTGTGAAATATTTTTATTCTATGATAGGATAGGTTAGGAACAAAAGCAGGGAATTTTCTGAACCTTGGTTCATGTCGTGAGTGGATATTTGGTGTAATAGAGACAATTAGGTATTGAAGACAGACAGCCCTGACTGTGTAAATTAGGTATTGAAGACAGACGGCCCTGACTGTGTTTTCTCAATATATCATTTATCAGCTGATGTTTTCTTGAGAAGCCGTGTTACGTTTTTGATCTGGAATATTGTAATACTATCTTTCTTTCAAGGGTGCTGCAGGGATTATAATGTGGAAAATAAATCATAATTTATTATTAGAATAATAGTATTATTATATTATTAGAAATCTAAATTAGACAAATTTAGATGTTGTACACGCCTTCAAAGTAGTTTACACAAGCACCGTGAATTTAAAATTAGTATATCAAAACCTAGTGACATGAATTTATAAAGACAGAAAGCTAGTATTAGAGACCTTCTGACTTTTAGGTTACTGTATGTAGAATACTTTTGACTTACGTTTGTAACTTCTGTGTGTATGCTTGTAAATATTTATAATACATGGATACTCACTACTTATAATACTGATTAAATAATTTTAGAGTAAATTTGTCATATATCTCATAATAAAAAATATAAATACAGGTAAAGAATTTGCAAGCAATGACAACTCAAAAGAAAATAAAAGTGATTCGGCTAGATCCAAACCAAAGATTAAATTGAACATGAGGATACAACATGAGTTCACTTATTTTTATCATATCCAGCCTACATCTGACTTTGTTACCCAATAAATGTTATGCTGGGACTGTTATATAACTTTCCAAATTCAGCTGTTGTTCCAGCAGATGACATTAAAACTCCTTCAACCACCATTAAGATAACAAGTAAGTTTCACTTCCTTAGGATTTCTGGCAATAATTGAAAACTTATTGAACATATGCCTAGAAAGACCAGCTGAAGAAGAGAACAGAAAAATGATTATTCAACTTGTTCAGAGTCTGCCTAAAATTACTCCAGAATGATTGAACTGACAATTCCCATTGGATAGGAGGCCTGTGGCCCTTATGGTCGTAAAAAGACACATGATCTGTGACCTCTACAATAAAAGATGGGAAAGACAAACCTGGGTGTACAATTGTACAGATGCTGAAGGAGGTAGAAATGTTCTTTCATATTTAATGATTAAAGATACAATTTAATCTTTGAAAATACATAAATTACATGATACATAAACAACCTCCTGTATCTCCTCTAAATTATATGACTCAAACAAAACACAGCTTTAGCCTAAGGAAAAGCTTTTACAATAGCGAAGTGAACTGATAGAGTTTCTTTAAAAAAAAAAATACCTACTTAATAAACATGTAAGTGTAGAGTACAGTATTGTTAACTATGTGCATTGTATATAACATAACTCCAGAAATTTTTCATCTTGCATAACTGAAACTCTATAGCCAGAGAACTCCTTATTTCCCACTCCCTGCAGCTCCTGGCAATCACCATCCTACCTTCTGCTACTAAGAGTTTGAGTACTTTAGATGCCTCAAATAATTGGAATCATACAGTGTTCAAAAGATTTGAAAACAAGATCTCAAAGAGATATTATTTATAGTCTGGAGTTTATTGTAGCATTATTCACAAATGTCAATATATGAAATAACCCCAAAGTCCATGTATAGATAAATGGATAATGAAAAGGTGATAGCGATCTATCTATCTCTAGATATCTATCTGTATGTCACATCTATCTATCTATCTCTATCCACCTATCACCTATCTGTTGTTAGCTATCTATAGATAAAGAGAGATATAGATCTCTTTATACATACATACATACATATATAGGTATCTATATATTTATATGTAGATATAGGTAGACATAGGTATCTACATATTTATATAGAGAGATATCTATGTCTGTCTATCATCTATCTATCTATCTATCTATCTATCTATCTATCTCTGGCTACCTATCACCTATCTGTTGTTAGATATCTATAGATAAAGAGAGATATAGATCTCTCTCTATATATATATACACACATATATAGGTATCTACATATTTATATAGAGAGATATCTATGTCTGTCTATCTATCATCTATCTATCTATCTATCTATCTATCTATCTATCTATCTACCTACCTACCTACCTAATACATAGTCATGGTCTTTTAACGGTGGGATACTTTCTGATAAATGCATCCTAAAGCGATTTTGTCATGCATTGACCTAGTGTACATACAAAAACCTAGACAATACTGCCTATTACATGTCTAGGCTAATTATGTAAACATTTCTTATAAAGAGCTTGAGGCCAACTCCTTATATAAAATGTAAATATTACCAAGAAAAAATATTCTATGTTTAATTAGTTTTATATAATATAATAAATAACTTTTGTTCTTTGGGCCTCAATATTTCTTACCAGTTTGGGAAAAAAAAAAAAGAAAGGAAGAAAGGAAGGAACTGAAGCTTGTTATTTTCTAAAGGAAGCTTGATAGTTACAAGTTTATGAAAGTTAACCTGATGGAGTTTAGAGATTTTCCAAGGAATTTGGAGTCTAAAGGCTTGGATCTGAGTTTTGAGTGTGTCATTAAACGGCTTTGTGATCTGGTTTTGTATCCTCGGTTTTTTCATATATAAAACTATGCCGATACCAGCTTTTCTCCAGGGTTTTTAGGTAAATCACATGAAGCTGTATATATGAATATATGTTTTGTTTACTAAAAATGTGAATGTTTGCTGATTATTCTATTAGCATTGTTAGTCAGTAGGATGTACTACACCTGAGGACTGAAATGTTAACATATATATATAAATATGTCAGTATATAGGTATAACATTTCTCTGTCATTTAACATCTGTTTGCATGTTCTCTGTCTAGGTCATGCAGGTACTGGATCTTTACCAGTGTCTGTAAGTGAATCTGAAATTGTTTAGAAGGATCCCAGAATTTGAGAACTGTGTAGTAGGACCTGGAATCTGGGATCTAAAGATGCTAGGACAATTAACAAAGGCTAAGCCAAAGGCAAGTAATGATTCCAGATAATTAATGAAATTAAGAAACGTAAACTTCTGGGATAGAAGACATTTCTAAATACTTGTGTTTTAAAATATATTCCTTATACAAATACTCAGTTATAATGTTGGCTTCAAGAACCGATCAAGAAGGATTGATAAGTGTTTCTCAAATACCAGTGAAGTGCCTGTCCATCGCCCAGGAAACTTGCATGTATTACTTTGTGTAATCCTCCTGATAATTCTATCAGATGGGTCCTCCTATTAACAAATGTGGGACTGAGTTGCAATGAATTCTTAAAATGCCCAGAGCCATGACACAGAGATAAGATCTTAGCCCAATTGTTCTACCTGTCTAAATATCTGTTATCTAAATACACATGATGTATTTTTATATATTTGTATTAGTACATTCTCTCATTACTATAAAGAAATACCTGAGACTGGGTAATTTATAAAGAAAAGAGGTTTCCTTGGCTCACGGTACTGCAGCCTGTACAGGAAGCATGATGCTGGCATCTGCTTGGTTTCTGAGGAGGTCTCCATAAAATTATAATCATGGGAAAGGTGAAGCAGGAGCAGGCACATCACAAGGAGAAGCAAGGAAGCAAGAGTGAGGTGCTACATACTTTTAAATGACCAAATCTCATGAGAACTCACTATTGTGATAACAGTACCAAGGGGGATGGTGCTAAACCATTCATGAGAAATCTGCCCTCATGATGAGTCACCTCCCACCAGTCCCCATCTCCAACGCTGGGGTTACATTTCAGTATGAGATTTGGGTTGGGACAGTTCCAAACCATATCACTATCAATGTTTCTTTGTGTGCACATATCTATATATCTATGCCTATCTCTCTATTTCTACACCTAGATAGTACCTTGAGAAAGTAAGTCTATATCTTATTTTCATATTGGCATATCTTGCTCAAGTAATAAAAAAGACCAACCACAAGTGAAAATCAACCTTAGGATCATGTCCACTGTATAAAATAAAGAAAAAAAGAAGAAGGAAAAGTATAAGAAATCTGAAATAATTTATGAGTATAGGACGGGATAGTAATTCCAAGAAAAACATTTTAAGTAACAGTAGGAATCCTGTTATAAGCTTATATAACTCCATGGAAGAAATGGAGAAAACAGGGAAAAGTAAAATTAATTGTATAATTCAGTTACATTTTAACACTTGATTCACACCTTATTAGGATGAATCAGTTCTTAGTATTTTCTCAGAAGACAGAGGAATCTTAGGAAAACTCTAGGTGCCCCAGAAGCAATTTATTTGCGTTATAGTTTAGTTAATGGCTTTTGGAAGAAAAAAGAGCCTGATCATATCAAGAAATGTGTTATGTTTTTTTTTTTTTTTTTTGGCACCTGACAAACTTGGATCTGCCTGGGAAAGTTGAAAAGGGGTAGGCAGGTAAAACTATGTGTGCAGAATAGGCAGAGAGCATGCATTGTTTAGCATGAAGGCATATATGTTTCCAGTCTAAACTCTTTTATGAAGCCCACCAGTGATCCGAGTTCTTTCACCTCCCTCCTGAATTTTCCTTCTCAGAACTCATCGTATGTGTCTAGCAGGCTGGATCCATCTTCAGGCATTACCAAAGACCTCAAAATGCTTGTGAAACTCTTAACCCTGTACTGATTTTTAATAAGATAACTCATCTGATTTCTTTTATAATCTTACTTAGTCCTTCCAAACCCTATTCAAACTCTTCCATTGATTTTAATTGTGAGTAACTTTTTGACAGGGGCCTATCTAATTTTCCTATTTCCTCTGCACAGCATAGTGCTTTGCGCATCATAACTGCTCGGTAATATCTAAATAATTCTGTTTTCTTGACTGCTAGGGATCCACTACTAGACGTCCCTGCATGCTGATGTCCAGCTCTGCGCTCCTTAAAATGGTGCCTTTTTATGCCTTTGCCTATGGCAAAGATAAAAATTCAGGTTTCGAGAGATTGAACAAAGTCACATGATTAACTAGTGGGTATGAGCATGAGTTAAGCTCCATGCTTGTCCCATTGCCCTGTAGTGCCTCCAAAGTTCACACGCAATGAATAAGGCACATTAGGGTATTTATCTGTGCCAAGGGAAGAGCGTAATAAAAGCTTGGAGAGTCTGTATTTGCAATGACATTTGCACACTTCCACACAAGTGAACACTCAAGTGACCCATTCTTTCTGTCCTATACTGCATGAGCTAACATTTGAAAAGAGATTGGAATATCTGCAAAAATGTTCTGAAAATGTTCATGTGTTTCACGTGCTCTTAAAATATTTTTTCCACATTCATATAGCCTTTTGCCAGTACAAAGAATGAGTTCTACATTTCTTCCTCTTAGAATAAAACTCAAAGATATCTTTTCCAAATGCTTCACAGTCTAACCTGTACACGCTGCTCTTTGATGGTGGCTGTATTTTAGAGCTCTTGGTAGGTAAGGCAGATGGAACATTGTCTTATCTCCTTCCTGTCCATACCAGTTTCTTCTTGTAAGCTACAGAATGAACTAAAGGAAGATGACTGCTTTGTTTCTCACAACTAATGTGATCCGTGATTCATGATACGTACTATTCTCTTGGAAGAATGTAAATAGGTTGTTTTATCCACTATAAGAGTTGGCAAAACCAATATTCATGGAAAACAATTATAGTTTTAAAGTATGCTGTATGTTTCAGGTCCTTTTATAGGTGGTTCATACTTTTTATGTGTAATATTCAGTACAAGCCTATGGTTGATATTAGTGTTAATATTTTACAGTAAGAACTCTGAAGATTAAAGTGATAACTACCACAGAGCTAGCCAATGGTAAAATAGGATTCAATTCAAATTGATCTGTATAAAATTAAGTTCTCCTTAATGACATTTCAGTGAGCAATTTTTTGTGGTTGCCTTTCAACTCTTGTAGCATCATGATGAAGCAGAGAAAAGAATATCTTCTGAGGAATGCTATATAGCATAGTAGCGTAGTATAGGGAAGGGAGGTAGACTTTGAAGCCAGATCCCCTGGGTTAAAATCCTGGCTCCATTATTTACAGCTGTGTCACTGTGTTTACGTCAGTAAAGTGCTCTTTGCCTCAGTCTCCTCATTTGTAAAATGGAAGCAATGATAGTAGGTACCTCTTTGGGTTATTATCAGAATTAAATGAACAGTGGTGAGCACAGTACAGGAGGAACTGTACGTGTGTGTTTGCTCTCACACCTTACCCCAGGCACTCCTGGGCAAGAAACTACCTCACCATTGAGTTTTAAGAAGAATATAATGTCTAGACTAAAGAAACAAAATTCAACACCCTATATCCTGCTATATACACATATGCATTCATTTTAACAAGAAGCAATGGAACATGTCCATTCTGTCTTTTTTTTTTTTTTTTGGAATTCTAGTTTGATGGTTTACTTACAAGGATAGAAGGATAAATTTAGAGATGAGACTACATATATATATATATACACACACATATATATGCATAAATATGTTTGGTCTGCGATTTTTGAGTAGGTATATGGTTTTCAACCATCACTGTCTGCACATGAAATAACACAGAATTTAAGCATTATACAACCCTACTTGTGAATTGGGAAAGGAGGGGAATTTTTTTTTTCTATTTCAAAATATCCTCCTTATGTCTCTGAGTTTCTGAAAATCTTAAGTAATTTTCCCCCCTTTGGCGTCTTGTCATATCTTGAAGGTCAGGCTGACAGCAATGGACAAGCTCAATTTCTTTCTGATTTCCCAAGGAGACTCATTGATACACTTTTTCATGTAGTGTATGATTAGGTCCCTCACATTAATAACAGAATACAGATCATCTACGATTCTGATTATTAGTCTCTCTTTAAAAAATGAGGGATTCATTTAACTAGTATTGAAGAACTAATTTAAAATTCACTAGCAATTCATTTCTCCCAGGTTATAGAATAGATTAAGAAGCACTGAATTTAAAATAAGCCTGGATCCTTAATGCATAGGGGAACATATTAAGAAACTATCTATAGGTAGCTTAACATAAAAAGAGAAATTTTAAAATTATAATTAAGTAGATATTATTTCTTGAGATTCTATCAACTGACTTAATGTTGTAATATTTTTTAGAGAATATTCAAGCAGATACACATCTGTACATATTGATGGGTATATAGAATAATGAGTCACACTTCTTAAATCAGGCCCAAATCAGTTCAAATCCTCTCACTGACATTTAGTAGCAGCCAGATCTTGGGAGAGTTGTTTATTTAACCTCTCTTACCATCAGTGTCTTCATTTATAACAGTGAGAAAAATAATTTTAGGCTTAAAGACAACATTTTTAAATATCTGTCACTTATTTCTTAGTCCACTTTATCACTGAAAATATCCCTTGATGTGTGTGTATATGTATGTTCAGCTATTCTATAAGAATGAAGGATTTGTAACGTCTCATACATAGGTTTGATATTTGGAGCTTTGGCTCCAATCAAAAATATTTTCAGCTTTATAGATAAAAGGAGCATTTGGGGTGAACTGAAAGAAAAATAGTCATCCAACAAAAAGTGATGATGCTTCTAACATCTTTTTACCAAGGTGATTTTTGCCTTTTATGGTTAATTATCTACCAAGTGCCTTTTACCCCCTTGCTGGGGTCATCATGTTCTATTTATTTTGAAGTCCTTCCAGAAACGTTTAAGGAGATAGCAAACTCCACTTGATCACTGGAATTTAGAAGGGGTTGGATATACAATGCTGATGTCCAACAGAACCAATGCACCTCTTTCCTACGTGTCCAAAACTCCAATTTTCTTTTTGCGTATAATTTTACTTAAAAAAAAGAATTGAAGTTTGACCTTATTCTATGTTAATACCCATTAGCTTGTCAGCAATTCTTCTTCTTATAAAATATTGCATTTTTAACTCCTTCCTGGAGCCTATGTTACCCAAGAGAAAATTTTTGCAGAATATGATCATATTTGAACCAAAATGTTGATTCTCAATTACTACTGTTCATTTAGTTTTCACTTAGAACTGATGTCATCTGGTAGAAGCAATCATTATTAACACATACATCAATCTGGATTGTGTTAACTATTGAAAACTCTAGTTTATTTCATGGATCTCCCTTGTGTATATTGGCACATTTAGTGATGACCATTGGACTATGATAAATTTGAACTCCTGCAATTAGGTGTAACACCATTTATTTGAATAAAATTGTGGACTCTCTCTCTTTTAGATATTCACTATCTTTCAGCTTCTCTAAAATCTGACTATTTTCTTGTAATAATAAATTACAGGGTAAGAAAACATAAGATTAGTAACTGACAAAAGAATGGATAACAACAAAGAAATGAGTGACACTAATACTAATAACATTCAGCAGTTCCGAAGCATTGTCCACATGATAAACACTGGGTTAAACACTCTATGTCAGAAACCTCATTTAATCCTCATGAACAGCATATAAATTAGAAATAGTAATGTATTTCCATGTAACTGATGAAAAAACTGAGGTCAGAGGGGTTACAGGATAACCTACTCAAGATCATAATTGCAACACCAGACAGATGTGTGTGATGTATCGTATCAAAGTGGGCAGAGCTGGGCCCCAAGGAATCATCTATGTTTTGTGTCATGTTATGACACATGCTTCTAACCTTTACTATGGATTTGGCACAGTCTCTGTATATTTGTGTCACTCATTCACTATTTCAATTCTGGGCAGAAGCACCCACTTGACAGATGCTGTGGGGATTTCTTCCCATGCACACCTAGGGCTTATCATAACAAAGTGGGGTTTTAAAAATGTTAAATTGGGTTATAGTTAGCTCCTAGAGGAATTGCATTTGTCCACATTGACTCATCTTCATTCAAATATTCAATTATGTTTTTTATTTGATCAAAAGGCATGAGTTTTGCATACATATATAGATATACACACTGACTGGATTTAAATAGGTATTGATGTTTAGCACAGCATTGGTTTAGAATCACTACTTGTTTTTATTGGGGAAGAAAAATGTACAGAAAATTTCTATGTTTACAACTCCATCACTGGTGCTAATCATGTTTTTATTATAATATCAACATTTAGGTAGCTAGTGTCTACAATCAAGTAGTAATATACTTGGATTTTTACAAGATGTTTATATTCTTTCATCTTGAACTGCATAACTGAGAATAAATTTCTATCATGTGTTATTTTTTAAAAGTATTATTCTTTCATCTTTTAAATGAAGAGCAATCATTGTCATGCACTTATATATGTCATTTCACATTGTACCATGTGCATTTGAAATTTGGCAAATACTGTGTTAACATCAACAAATGATGGTTAAATTAAACTCAACTCGGCCAGTATATGTGTCTCTGTGTGTGTGTGTGCGCGCGCGCGTGCGAGTATATAATACAAATTTGGTAAAAAAAAAAATTCTAGAAGTCAAGGACAAGAACTGTCTTAATCATTTTTGTTCTAGCAACACATTGAAAATGTATATCCTCCTGAGTAGAAAGATTTGGCAGCATATACTGCTACTTTGCCTCTTCTTTTAAAGTTGAAATATTTGTATTAAGTTTTTGTTTGTGAACAATGAGAAACAATCAATTAACTCAAAAAGAAGGAAGTTCAATAGAAGGATATCAGCAAATGCACAGGGAGGTGAGTGAACCAGAGGAGGCTGGCCAGAGGAAATACAGATCCCATCCCTACTTCTGGTTCTGCCTTTCCTCCCAAGAAAGGGATGCTGCTGCCTCCACTTCAAAATAAACTGTGAAGTGTCTACACCTTTCTCATTACTCACTGAAGATTCCAAGTCCTGAGCAAAAAACGCTGATGTGCCACAGAGAAGCCAGGTCATGTGACCACATGTTAGTTACCAAAGAAGTAGGAGGAAGAGAACACTGGGCATTTTGATTTCTGAGTTGGGAGCAGCAGAAACAAAAAGAGGTGGCAAATGTCTCCTGGGAAATGATTAAATGGGGTTGATCACCGTTGATTTCAGTGAAGGGTTATTTTCTTAACTAGAATACGTTCATTTTAGAGGCGGAAAGCAAAAATAAATAAGGCCAGAAAAACTGTTCAAACATACTTTTTTGGCTACTGATTAACTTTGGGATCAAAACCATAACAGTTCCTTGGTGAAAATGAGAATGTCCAAACTACCTAGCGCTTTTCAGGTAGAAGAGGTTATCTGTCCAAGTGCAGTTACTGAGCTAAATGAAAGGGGCAGGTTTGTCATAATAACTTTTAAGCTTCTTCCCACTTGTATTCCTGGGGCTTTACTAGAAAAACAGAAAACAAAAAAATCACACTTTTATATTATCTGTGGTTCTCCTTTCAAGTTTGATAGCTGATTTATTACAAAAGGTTTCAGAACAAACTGAAGTCATAACCAAATTCCACAATATAGCTGTTGCAATCATTTCTGCCCAGCCACATGTTTTCAAAACAAGAAGAAGAAGAAGAAAAAAAACTAATGAATCTGACAAAATCTTATACATGTTACCATATAAACAATACATGATTTTAAAAACAAAAGAAATTCTTATAGAAATAGACAATTGAATGGAATGTCTGGAGTGATGAAATTAAACATACCAGGGCTTTTTACCTATGAATGAAGTTTTAACACATAGACTTGACATAGCTTTGACTTGTTTATTTTACTCACACTTTGTTTAAGCATTTTCATAGTTACACCACAATTTCCTTTCTCTCTCAATATAATGAAATAATAATGATTACAACCACCACCAACATTAAAATGACTTTGTTGAATCAAACCCTTTAAAACAATGATTTAGTTTGTCTTTGTAATGACATGATATCAGCTTTTTAAAATGTTCTTTTTATTTTATTTGCTGAAGTCTCACTATATTATTTAATCATAATGGGGATAGTGAATATCCCTGCACAGTCTCTAAGCCGGTGCCTGTCACCTGATTGGTAACACATGAATCTCTATTGAATGAAATTTGATGAAGAAACCATTTATTATGTAATGCTAGATTAAAAGTAAGATGTCACAAAATGTTATATAGAAGGAGTCAGTCAAGATCGAGTACATCCTATATAATTCAATTTTATGAAGTTCAAGAACAAGCAACATTTATATATGGTGATAGATATTAGTTTAGTGGTTTATCTCTGGAAAGGGTTTTGACTGGAAGGGTCAATAAGAAGCCTTTTGGGGTACTGCAGATGTCTTTGGTCTTATGCTTTGTGCATATTAAATTATGCCTAAAAATAAATCATAAAACAATACATACGTAGAGTTACTGATAAATTTTAAATATGTGTGTGGGAGCGTTTAATTACTTTGGAGAACATTCAAGCATATTAAAGGTCTTTTTGTCTTAGATGCTGCAGTTATGGGTAATTATGTTTTTATATCATATATTTTATAATTTTCTGTTATGATTACTTATATACTTTAATAAATGAAGCCAAAGATTTTATCATTGTATCACAATACCTATGAAGTCTTATACAGCGTTTATGCTCAAGAAAAACGAGTACAATTATTTGACCAGGAATAGAGCTGTTATTCTGAGTCAGAGGTTTTGAGCAGAAATAGATATTTCAGTTCACTTCATATATTTGTGTTTTGGATAAATGTCTACTTTCTTCTCCATAGTACCCTTAGTGGCTAGAATAGTTCTTGACACAGAGTGGGATGCCTATTAAATATTTGTTAAATGAGTGAATGAATCTCATGCACACTAAAATTATTACAATGAGCTTAAGTATAACTTGAAGCAGAACTCAAGTGTCCTTTACCTGTAATGAAATTGTGTTTGTCTCTGCTCAGATAGGTAGTGAATAAACAATGAGGCATTCTCTTAAAGAAAAGCCCTCCTAGTTTCAATAGCAAGTCATGTAGCATAGCAAGAATAAGGGATGGGAATTAACATCTGACAGATTCATTTGAAATCCTGATTTTGTCGCATTGTCTTTTTGTGAAGTTTGCCTGGCTGCCCAAATATTCAAGTCCAATTTTCTTTATCTGCAAAACGGAAATGCTTCTGAAATTGAAGTAGATGATAAGAGTCAGCTCCTACTAAGCATTTGCTATGTACATTCTCTGTGCTAAAAGCATTGCATATGTTACCATATTGCTTGTATGCAAAGTATATGAATTACTTAGCATAAAGCTCAATAAAAATACATTTCTTTTTTATGGCAATTCAATTCTTAAGACCATTCCAATTAACTTTCTACATATTTTCTATTGTCTAATTTCTTTTCTTTGGGTTTTGTAAATTATTTTAGATTGTACTTTGTTAGCATTTCCCTAAAGACTTTAAATTTCTTAAAGGAATGAACCTTTTGCTTTCTGAGTGGTATAAAGTTCAACGAATTACCGAATCTTAGTATGGTCAGTGATGACATGTAATCTTTCCCACAATAAATGCAGTATTTCTCTAATGATGACACATTTGATGGATTTAGGATACAGGATTTTTTTGAGATAGGGTCTTGCTGTGTGGTCCAGGCTGGTCTTGAAATCCTGGGCTCAAGCTATCCACCTGCCTCGGTCTCCTGAGTATCTGGGACCACAGGCACACACCACCATGTCTGGTGGCTTTATACTTTGAGTGAAGCAGAGTTATTCTCTTCTGAGATGCCAAGTTCCATTTTTTGACAACTCTGTGCCTTCCACTCTTAGACCATTCTTTTTTTCTCTGAAACAACATAGTTCTCTGACAAGCTGGAGATGGTTGCATATGAAAATCCCCATAAATTGATCATAAAAATAACAAATAGGGTAGTGATAGCTCTATTCTATAAATTGAAACTTTGTAGGGAGTGGCATATTCGATTTAAGAGTTTTGACTCAGAGAAAGGTAAAGATAGTGGAATCTGGAATAGGTTCTGATAGAGAAAAAGGGTGGCAGATTTAAAAAAAGTGGAAGAATTTCTTAACTTCCAGGGACTGGTGCCAACATAGGAGATGTCTTGGCTAAGAAACTGGAGAAGTGACATTTGCAGAGAAGATGCCATGGAAGAGAAAGACAAACACATACAGAGCCTCCTCCTTGAAAGTAGGTTTGAGAAAGGTGACAGGTTGAGTGGATGGATTCAGGGACTCTAGTCACACTAACAGTGCCAAAACCGATAGGAACTGATGTCCCTGGAGTTTCTCTATAGTGAGGGGACTATCAGTTCCTTGTGGAGTGTCTGCTTTGTGTCAGCTTCTCTGCTAGGCATTTGGAGGAGTTATTTCATTTAGTATTCGGAGCAGCCTCCGTGTTAGGAATCATTATCCCAGATGAAGAAGCAGAGGCTGAGGGAGATGAGGAGGGGGAAAGAAGAGAAAAAGGCATAAAAACTTTCCTCCTTTGGAACACAAATGAGAATGAGGCATGAGTTTTTTAAAAGTACTGAGATTTCTCTCTACACCCCCTCCCAGCTTTTTTTAATGTCCTCAAAAGGCTGGGATTAGGAATCCTCCCACAGCCCATGTCTCCTGAGAACTTACATAGCACTGCTTCTGATTAAACTAACAGATTAGACCCAATAGCATAAGGCACAGCTTCTATCCTTTGAGAAAGAGCAAGTAAGAATGAAGTGTTAGGTTGCAAAGCTAATTATACATTCTGTTCAAGTGTCAACCATCTGTTGCAATTGTTTAAAAAGCAGACATAAGTCAACTGTTGGGGCGGGATGTTTATTGTAGTGAACACACAGGAAGCTTTCAACACCCTTGGAGAACCCTTGCTCTACGACGTGCCTGTAGGCTGCAGTGAGATTCCACTGATGTCTTGAGAAACCCACCTTTTCGAGGGAGGGTAAGTGATAGCTCCAGGTAGCTGAAGATTAAGGACTAGTCACAGAGACTCCATCAGCACTGGAAAAGACCTTAAACATTATGTGATCCACACTCAGTGTACAGATGGGAAAACAGAGATACAGTGAAGACAAGGCACTACCTATTACTTATAATCTTAAAATTTTCTGCAAAAATTTTGTGTCTGCACATAGAGCCCTCTCTAAAGGAAAGGGTAGAACACTATTTTTATTTTTCTCTGTACTTTATGGATAGTATAATACTCAATGCAGAAAAATAAAGGAAAGTTCTTCTCAACATTGGAAAGTCAACAAAGAGAAGGAAGTTGTCCAAGGGTGTGCTGCTAGTAATGGTCAGGGTCATTTGTAAAACGTTGTAAAAATATAATTAGTTGTAGTGTGGATGAAGGTCAGGATGTACAGAGAAAGCGGCACATTCCCTCCTACGCCAGAGTCATACTGTTCTTTTCCTTATCAATTTCTTTATTGAATAAGCTGAAAGTTCTACCAAACTTAGGCTGCCCATAATTTTTTTTGTTAAGAACAACTGGAATGAGCCTGGAAGTTATTTTCACGTACAAAATGGGAGTCAATTGACATCCAACAATAAGGAACACTAACTCAAACCAGAAAAAAACATTTTCTTCTGATTCATTCTATTTCTGAGTGAATAATGAAGTATTTTTGATAAAAGCAAATTTTGCCTTTTTGTATTAATGAATATATTTAGTTTCTGAGACAATCAAGGGGAGATTGTTGTAGGCATCATGGGGAGGACTTCCTCCAGCCCAGTTGCACTGGAGTCTGCAACCACCGTGTAGAGGTGGGAAGCGTTCTCTTGCATCCCTGGCTTCAGATCACTCACCAGAGATGTGCATTTCACTATCAGCATGTCACAGTGCATAGACTGAGTTATCTTTCATTGATTTGAATGAAAGACAACTTCCATGTTTCTTTTTGTAATTCTATAATTGGTTTTTAGTTTTGCCATCACTAGCAGCATGTCCATGTACAACTTGCTTCTCTCTTTGTTGATGTTCCAATGCTGAGAAGAACTTTCCTCTTCTATTTTCTATGAAAAATTACAAAATCCCTTCACTTGTTCTTCACGAGACCTATTACCCAGACTCTGGGACTGTTTCCTGTGGAAGCATTCCTGTTGTCAGTGACCTGTGAAAATAACATGCTCAGGTTTGGCCAATGGAATTTCTGAAGAATAAGTGATGGTTCTAATAACACCTTGCCACTGAGTTCCTATTTAATTGAATCACACTCAGGGAGTCAGGTAAGAATAAGAAGTTGTTTCAGATTAATTACTTTTCCTCAAAACTAGACATGATTTTAACTCAGGACTTCAGTTGGCTGCTGAGTCTTTCTTTTATAATTTTCCCCCTATTTTCATATTCATGTCTTGGGCATTGGGTCCTGGGTCAACAGAGGAATACCTGACTACAATTTTCCAGCCACCTACAGAGTCATTTCAGCCATTTCCACCACTTTTTCAAAGAGAGTGAAATGGGCACTACTTTTCAACCTGAGGTGTGGCTGATGAAGCTCAGTAGAGCTTCTACCTTTGAAATTAGATTGGTGATTTTCTTGTGTGTCAAAAGGAGTGGTCACTGAGGTTCATACAAGGACAACTTTAAGGTGTTTAAAAAATACTACCCCCTCTTGGGGTTTGGAGTTGAAGATCTCTCAGTGGGACTTAACTAGAAATTAGGTATCTTCTTACAGCTTAGAGAGAAAATAAATGAAAAAAATTATTGCAAGAAAACTCACTGGTTTTTTTCCACTTCATTTTCTTTACATTTCGTTCTGATGTCAGAGCTGCTGTGGCTGTATTAATGCCTCGACCTCACGATTATTTTTACCCTGTTTTCTTTACTGTTCTTACAATGTGAAGACCATATCGTTTCCTCACATAAATGCTGCTCAAATGACCACCTCACTCCCTCACTCAGGGGAATGCTACCCTCAGTCTCTATGCTTTTAATATCAAGAAAAATAAAACTATCAGTGTATCTTTTTTATTTAGTAGCGTTTATTTGCATACTACCTCCTAAAGATTTAAAGTGCATTTTAACAAACAAAAAACAAAACAAAACAAAAAATATATATAATAAAATAATGAAAAACAAAATGAGAGTAAGAAAACAGGAGTAAGAGGAAATATTATTGAGAATAGAAATTCAAAATCATGGTGAAAAATGAAATTAAGTGTTCTGCCACATTATGGCCACTTTCCCACCTCCAAGTTGGCCTCAATTTTGTTGAAAGCTAAGCATTATAATTTATATAGTTTTCATCATGGAAAGGAACAAGATAATTATTTTATCTTGAGTGTTTTCATCCAGATCTTTATTATAGTTGATGTGCAATGTCCCAGTTTTATTTTGCATTCTCTTAATTAGAGTGAAAATATATTACAGTTAATGTTAAAAGTAGTTTGTGTTTCAGTAAAAATACATAATATGACAAATAACAAGTCACAAGGAGTGAATAGGAATGAGAGAATGCACATAGCTCAAATCCATGTAACTAAATTTCTCCAAATTCTCTCAACAGTAGCCTTTGTTGTTAGCAATGTGTTGCGATACCATAAGGAGGACTCACAAATTAATGTCATCACAAAGTTCAGATGAGTGTGATCGCCTAATTGCCCCATCTAGGGCAATGTGACCTTCACATACTGAGTTAGTCCTGTTGCAGACTAGAAACTCAAGGAGCTCCAGGTAAGGAGTGTCTGCCCTCCTCCTGATCTTGCTCCTCAGCCTGAGCAACTGGGATCCGGTCTTTTCTGGTATTCTGGCAAAAACTGGGTCACTACCTTAGAACAATGTCTAGTTATCCCTTCTCTTAACTGGGTGATATGTTTTGCTTTTGTCATACTTCTTAGGCACTCTAATTTTTACCCTAAATCCTGTTCCTGTGGTTTGTCGTCTGCTTTGACCTTTGTCATGAGTGTTCTTGATACAATACCAGCCAGATCAATTCATCTTCTTAGTAGCTGTAGCACTGACTTCCCTTTTTTCGCCTCCTCCTCTAGGGATATTTGAGGAATAGTTTGGTCTGCAGGTCTCCACCCCTAACCATCTGAATTATTCAAATGTCAACCCAGTTAAATTCTAGTAATAAATGTTCATCTCTGAATGATTTCTTTTTCTTTTAATCAATCATTAGAAGCTTATTACTTTACAGAATGGTTCTAACTATAAATAGATGTTTTTCCCAGGAGCTCTCCCTCAGGAAGCTCGGATGTTTGGGCAGTTCTTTCTTTTCTTTTATTTTCTTTCTTTCCCCCTTCCGGTCAATGTATTAGTCATCCTCCCAGGAGAATTTTGAAATCATGGGATTCACCCCAATGCATCTTTATCAAAAACCTATTTTATTTTATGCAGATTTATGCCCAGGCCCTTTTCATACATTTTATATTATTTCATCTCAAAAAAGTCCTTATAAATTTGCTATTACTAGTATCTCTGTTTTACAAGTGATAAGAATGACAAACAGAAAGTTTATGCTATTTGCCCAGGGTCACAGAATTAGTCAATGACAGATACGGAATTGGACTTGTAAATTTCTTCTACTTTCTCTCTTAGGGGCCAACGTTATGCAAATATTTTAATACAGTGTTTCTGTTTCAAAGTATGATTGTTTCTTATGAATTCAAACTGATGTATTTCAAACTAGTAAGTAGCTTTATATTTCAAAGATGAAATCCAAAATCATCTGGCTCAAATATATTATATGTTAATGGTCAAAGTACTCCTGTTGAAAATGTCGAATTTTGTGTTCGGTTACAGGGAATATGGAATTCCTAGAGAAGGAACCAATGGGGTATTTTTTCCACAAGTTTTATTTGAAGGCCTGATGTTGCATTTTATTTCTTTTTAATTTTTTAAATTAATAGATTTAGGTAAACAAGTGGTTTTCAGTGATATGGATTAACTGTGTAGTGATGAAGCTTGGACTTTTAATGTAGCCATCACCCGAATGGTGTACATTGTACCCAATAGGTAGTTTTTTTAACCCGAACCCTCCTCCACGCTCCCTGATTCTGAGTCTCTAAAGGCAATTATACCACTCCGTATGCCTCTGTCTACCCGGAGCTTAGTTCCCACTTATCAGTGAGATCATGCAGTAATTGGTTTTCCATTCCTGAGTTATTTTACATAGGATAATAAACTCCAGCTCCATCCAAGTTGCTACAAAAGGCATTATTTTGGTTTTAATGAAAGAGCAAGGTACGGCACACTGTGGCTCACACCTGTAATCCCAGCACTTCGGGAGGCCAAGGTGGGAGGATTGCTTGAGCCCAGGAGTTCAAGAGCAGCCTGGGCAACATAGTGAGATTCCATCTCCACAAAAAAATACAAAAAAAAAAAGAAATTATCCAGGCATGGTGGCGCACGTATAGTCCCAGCTACTTGACAGGCTTAGGTGGAAGGACTGCTTGAGCCCGGGAGCAAAAGTTGCATTAAGCTGAGTTTGGTTTGTGCCCGTGCACTCCAGCCTGAGTGACAAAGTGAGACCCTGTCTCAAAAAAAAACAAAAAAAAAAAAAACAAAAAAAAAAACAAAATGAGTAATCTTCTATGGTGTACATATACCACATTTTCTTTATCTGCTCCTCAGCTAAAGTTAGATTGGTTCCATGTCTTTGCAATTGTGAATTGTGCTGCTATAGACATACAGATGCAGATGTCTTCTTGATATAGTGACTTCTTTTCCTTTGGGTAGATGCCCAGTAGCGAGATGGCTGGATTGAATGTATAGTTTAGTGCTTTGAGAAAACTCCATACAGTTTTCCATAGAGATTGTACTAATTTACCTTCCCACCCACAGTGTATGTGTTCCCTTTTCACTGCATCTGCACCAACATCTATTGTTCTTTGACTTTAATTCCGACTGGAGTAAGGTGATATCTCATTACAGTTTTAAATTACATTTCTTTGATGATTAGTGATGTTGAACATTTTTTCATAAGTTTGTTGGACATTTGTATATCTTCTTTTAAACAATGTCTTTTGTGTTATTTACCTATTTTTTAAATGGATTATTAATTTTTTTCTTGCTAATGTGAGTTCCTTGCAGATTCTTGGTACTAGTCCTTTTTCAGATGTATAGTTTGCAAATATTTTCTTCCATTCTGTAGGTTGGCTGTTTACTCTGTTGATTATTTATTTTGCTGCACAGAAGCCTTTTACTTAACTCTTATTTATCTACTTTTATTTTTGTTGGATTTGCTTTCAGAGTCTTAGTCATAAATTCTTTCTTATGCCAATGTCCAGAGAAGTTTTTCATAAATTTTCTTCTAGAATGTTTAATGTTTTGGTCTTATACTTAAGTCTTTAATCCATTTTGAGTTAATTTTTGTATATGGTGAGAGACAGAGATCCAGTTTCACTCTTCTGCATGTGGCTATCCAATTTTCTCAGCACCATTTATTGAATAGAATATTTCATCCCTAGTGGATATTTTTGCCTGCTTTGTCAAAGATTAGTTAGTTGCGTGCATTTTGCTTTATTTTTGGTTTTTCTGTTCTGTTGCATTGGTCTATGAGTTATTTTTACACCAGTCTCATGCTGTCTTGCTTACTATAACCTTGTTAGGTTATATGAAGTTAGGTAAAGTGATATACCTCTAGATTTGTTCTTTTTGCTAGAGGTTGTTTTGGCTATTTGGGTTCTTTTTTGGTTCCATACAAATCTTAGATTGTTGTCTCTAGTTCTGTGAATAATAACATTGGTTTTTTGACAGGAGTTGCACTGAATCTGCAGATTGCTTTGGGCAGTGTGGTCGTTGGCCAGCTCGCCAGTGGGAATGTGTGTCACTGAGACAGTCTCTCTCCTATTCAGGCTCTGAAGACTTACAGCTTTCTGTCTGACTCACAGTACAAGTTGCTGCTCACTGATCCTTTCAAATAATTCAAAGTTTCTTTCACTATTTCTGTTGAGTTCCCACGTTCTTCTTGGATGAAAGATCACCATGTGACTCTCTACACATTATCTTTCTCTTTCCACATGTTGAGGCATGTTAACCAAGCCTCCAAGCTAACATCTTAAAAATGCATTTTATTTCTAATTCTGGTTTCTTCTGGTCTGTTCTGTACCTTGCCCAGGGTTAGGCACACATCAGAAAGATGTCTTTGGCACTCTGCCTCCAACAGTGAATAGCTAAATGGCGAAAGTTGTTAAGGTGGGAAGACTCATCTCTGGCCAGTCTGTTTTATTCTCTAGGTCTGGGATTCTGCTTTTGTCTCCATGACCAAAGTACTAATTCATCTTTTACAGGAGAGTTATATTCTGAAAACCTTGCAGTTAAATTTTTTGTGGGACCAGTTGTTTTGCCAAACTATAAAAACAATTCCGCTTCAGGAATAGAAGTTTCCTGCCATGATTGAAATGCTGCTCTGCTCTGAAGATAGTGCTATTTAGAACCATGGGATTTCACCATTTGACCTACTTTGTGGATTACTCCATGTTAGGGATGGTTCACTAATCGTACAAGGCCCTGGAGGCTGACAGGAGCTAGGAGAGGAGGGAGGGAGGATTTTCTACCCTCAACAACATTCTGCCTCTCTCAGTAACTGGGATGTGCCCAGATCCAAAGGAAATTCATCCAAGAAACCATGAACTCTTCAT
Source organism: Papio anubis (assembly GCF_008728515.1). Lineage (NCBI taxonomy): Eukaryota > Metazoa > Chordata > Mammalia > Primates > Cercopithecidae > Papio > Papio anubis. The sequence continues at coordinate 25,541,921 of NC_044993.1, read as the reverse complement.
TTGCTTTATCACCTTAGGTATAAGTTGTTCCATTTTTCTTTTATATATTCATTCACTCTCTTCATTTTTCCTTTCTCTGACCTATAACTTATTTTCTTTTTCCATTTTAATATCAACAAAAATCCACAAAACAATGATTTTTTTAACCCTAAATCCTAGTAGTTTTTGCTGCATCTCTTCTCTTGGTTTACTGCCAAATTGTTGAACGCCTAGTGGAAAACTTGAAGTTTCTGTGTTCTTTCATGCTATTCACTCTGTTTAGCTATGTACTTCATTACCCTCGTAGAACCCTTCTGAATCTATTCCTCAGTGCACAGAGTCCTAAATACTATTTGTCCTTATATCAGAAACATTAATACTGTTAAGTCTTCTTAAAATGTCCTTTTGTTTGAAAATCTTACCAACTGTGGTTTACTTTGCATGTTTTTGTTTTGTTTTGTTTTGTTTTCTTGTCTATTTCTGAAAATAAAGAGTGAGCTTTCTGAACTCAGTAAGCAGAGACTTGGGTTTGAATTTCCGTTAATTAAGTTACCAGCCACTTACTCTTGGACAATTTATTTATTTATTTATATTCCCTAAGCACCTGTTATCAATACAATTTTATTGCTCCTATTGTTGTTACCATTATCATTCTTCTTTACATTTCCCAAAGTTCTTCCTCTTTCCTTAAATTTAGCTTCCCCTTTGGTTGACTCTTGGCTCTTCATCTTGTACATATACCCTTGCTTATCTTTAACGAGTATGTATATTCTGGTAACTCTCAGTTTGTATCTTTGGTTTCATTTTATTCTATAAATTCTAAACTTTTATATGTGACAGCCTAGTAGACAACTCCCACTGCTTCTAGCACATATAGCAGCAAAATGAAATATATTTTAAAAAATAAGTAACAAGGAACAAACACATAATAATAAGAAAATCACCAAAAATTTACTCTGCCACCTGTGTTAAAACCTGGGAAGCATCTTAGACTCCTTCCCATGCCTGCATCTAACTCACCTGTAGATTTTAACAAAAAGAAATTCTGTAGATTTTAATAAATTAGACTCTTTTTCCATTTTCATTCCTGGAGCTTGAGTTCTTATCTCAGCTGGATTAGCACAAAAATTTTATCAACCATTCACACCCTTCTCCATCCTCTATCCTAAGGTCAATCTTATGAGAGTAATCTTTTCCAAACTATAGTAAAAAATGCATAAATAATTAATATCATGTGTCTCCCCCATCAAAAACTCCTTTAGGGTATATATTGCTTATAGGGCCCATTCCCAGCTACTTAGCCTGGCTTAGAGGGTCATGCTCTGAGTCCTACCTATTCTTACTTAGAGGTTGCATGGTATAATTGTTAAGAATAGGGCTCCAAAGTCATCTTGTCTGGGTTTAAAATGTGCCTTCACCTCTTCCTCCCCATCATCTTGGGGACATGGGATAGGTGTCTCCTGTTTAACCCTCCGAATCTATATGTCACCCTTCACCTGCTCTGCCAATTAGCTCCCCTGCCCTCTGGAGCCACCTAGCTCCCCAGCCCTGCAGTGCCACTCAGATTTGGCCATTGAAAGCCACCTGCAGGACCTCCTCAGGACACCAAGAGAGCACTCCTTCCCTGCTGGGCTGCACGGGTTGATAGTGCTGTCTACTGATGGCCACAGCTCCAATTAGATAGACTTCTCCTATTTCTTCTTTCTGGGTTCTGATAATTGCCTTCTCTTCTTCATGGACTGAGGATCATAGCATCTTTTTCCATATTGCCACAGCCCCATGGTACTGTACCATCCATGTTGACTTCCCTAAACCCATGGTTTTCAAATTTCAGAGTGCATCAGAATCATCTAGAGGGATTTTAAGAAGAGAAATTGCTGGACCTTATTCCCAGAAATTGGGATTTTGTAATTCTGGGATAAGGCCTGAGAATTTGCATTTCTTACAAATTCTCATATGATGCTGACAGTGCTGGTCTAGGGAACCCAACTTTGAGGACCATTGGCTTAAACTATGTTCACAGCTTGATAAATAGTCCCTTTATTACACACTCCAGAATCATCCAGTTTGAATGTTCTGTGAATTCACCAACTGAATTGACATGCCACTAAACTCTCTAGAACTCAGCTTTCTAATCTGCTAAATAAGATAAATAGTAAAATTGTTCCAGTGTCACAATTCAATGGAAAGATGAAATGAGAAAATGGGTGAACAGTATATGGCACGAACCAAGAGCTCCAGATGTAGTAGCTATTGTTATCAAGTTGCAAAGTCTCATTCTCGCCTGCTTTCCCAGGCATACCCTGTATTTCAGCCAAATGCAAGTAATTAAAATTGCTCAAAAACAAACTCTCACATTTCTATGGATACCATGGTTAATGTAGGTGCTTTAGCCTGAAGTACTCTCTGGCAGCTTTCCTGCCTCTTATATTTGTAATTTAATGCTTCAGGACTCAATTCAAGACTCCAGTGCATTCTTAGAATGAATGCTTTCACTTTCACTTCCTGATGCCATCGTACTTCTATCCTAATTCGGTTTTAGTCTTGTCATAGGACATTGTTTTCATGCCATTTTTCCCCGCTAGACTGTTGTGGGTAGCGATAGTGTCTTATACATGTTGGTAACCACAGTTCCTTGTCTAATACCTGAAGCAGAGTAAATATTCAATAAAGTTGAGTCAAATGAATGCATCAATTATTTCTAGGCTTTGTTTCCTAAGAGTGACCATGTTTTTTAGTTTTGCCTATGACACTCAGAAAAATAGAAACCCAAACCCAAAATGTCAGGAACCATTAGTACTGTAGTGGCAATGTGCACCTTTACTGTCACTGTTTCTCATTATCTGAATAAGACAGCACAAGGAAACAGATGGCTTGGGAAGGCATAAAATAAACATGAGTAACACAAAACCTGCCATTCAATAACGCTAATCACACCACAGATTTTGGACAGTGACGTCTTCTCCACTTGCTAATAAAACTATTGTGAAACATATGTTCTGGGAAAAGTGAAAATAGATAAAAGAAAGTTAGAAAAATTTCAACCCTGCCACTTGCTTTAAAATACTTGTCTTCCTGGGATGCTTTGCTACAAAGTCAGTGAGTATACATTAAAACTTCTCCATTTCAGAAGGCTCTCATACCATATACAACCCTTCTATCACTTACTTTAAAAACCAACCTGTGCTTTCTCTGAAACCCTGTCATTTTTGTTTGTAAAAGTATTTCATATTCTAAGGCTGACATGATTTGCATAGGTCTAGGTTTCTTATTTCGTGCAGATATGACAGCTTTTCAACAAAAATATTTTGAAGCCATTATGTAGAATTATTATTTTATGGCTTTTCTAAAGGCTCGTTTTGACTTTTAAAAGTTTTATACTGTTGCATGTTTAGAATTTCAACCTTCAAATAGACACATCAAAAGAATCAGTGGAATTTTTGATTCTATGCAGAAAGTTTTATAATATAATGTATTTGAAATAAAAGTAGTATGACCCATTTCTGTACCAGAGAACATGGCACCAGGTCAGTTTCACTATTGGAAAGCATCACATGTAATTTTTCCCTTATTACATTTTTTACCTTAGTCAAGTCTCCACTTGTTGCTCCAGTTAAAACCCTGGATTTTGAAAGTCATATCATTTAAAAAATTTATAAAATATAATATCTGAAATCATTTAGTATTTGAATATTTTTAACTCAAAGATATTTGACTCTTAGAAAAAAGATACTTGATAACAATCCAAACACAGTACTTTTTTTTGGGATCCAAGTTAAATTCTTCTGAATTCAGCCCACAAATACTTGGCACTACTTAAGTCTCTGGGTAGAATGTAAAAACTGGCTCATCCATCAAATATTTATTTGGTACTTTCTCTATTCCAGGCATTGTGCTTGGCCCTGGTGGTACAAAGAAGAATGTCAGACTTGTATCACTTGTTTTCTTGGGTTTACCAGAAATCATTGTGAATTGAAGGAGGCAGTTCCTTAGAGAAGTGGCTAAGGCTCAATGAGGAGTCAATAGGAACTGAGTGTTACAGGAATGCAGAGAATGGAGGGATGAACTGAGAGAGAGTCAGAGAGATTATTCAGTTAAATTGAGAGGCACCAGTGGGAGATTACTCATGGAATCTGAGAGCAGAGACTTACAGACACAGGAAATCATGCTGAACTGCATGCAAAACATAGAGAAGTGAACTGCCATGTACTTTGAGACAACATCAGACTTTAAAATCCATAAGTAAGTGGCTGTGTATAGTTCATGTTCCATTTTAGCCTAGCTAAATGTGTCTAGCACAGTGCATAGCATATTTTTATTGGACATGAAATACTAAATGAAAGAGTAAATGAATGACTAAACTACAGCTTTTGTCCTGTGATAGAGAAAGAGGTAGTGAATCCTCAAACTAAAAATTTTGGCCAGGTGTAGTGGCTCAAACCTGTAATCCCAGAACGTTGGGAGGCCTAGGCAGGAGGATCACTTGAGGCCAGGAGTTAAAGACCAGCCTGGGAAACATAGTGAGACCCAGCCTCTCTAAAAATAATAAATTAGCTTGGTGAGGTGGTGCGCACCTGTAGTCCTAGCTGTTTAGGAGGCTGAGGCAGTAGAACTGCTGGAGCCCAGGAAGTTGAGGTTGCAGTGAGTCGTGATTGCACCACTGTACTCCAGCCTGAGTGATAGAGTGACACCATGCTTTAAAACACACACACACACAAGCACACACACATGCACACACACATACCTCAGTAGGTTGGGAGTTTGTTGGAGTAGGTGTTATGATAATTACTTAGGATTTTATGCTGCAGGATATGAAGGATAATTATGGCTAAATATTAAATCAAACTAAACTCTGAACTGATTAATACATTCTTCTTTCAAATAAATATTTATTGAGTATCTACTGTGTACAATTGAAGTGCAACTAAACTCTGCCTTCTGTCCTCCTGAAGTAGTCATTCTAATTAGTATTATAACAATAAACAGGTATAAAATAACATAAATGTTCTAATTATAATTTGTAGTAAGTATTATGAACCAGAAAGTCAGCCAATTACCTCTGCTTGCTGAATCCTACCAGCTTCCTATTTTGTGAATAAAATGATATTGTTACACACCCATGGTTTTTCTTTATGTAGTGTCTGTGGCTGCTCTCAGGTTATGGTGACAGAGTTGAATGAGTGTGATAGACACCTTAGGGCCTGTGAAGCCTAAAATATTTCTACCTGGGTTTTTGCAGAAAGAGTTTGTCAATCCTCAACATAAATGAAACAAATGAGGAGCAGAGACGAAAACAAACAGAGAGTAGACCACGCCAGACAGGATTCCAGAAATGACCTTGGTAAGCAGGTGACATTTAGGCAAGGGTATAAAGGATGAGCAGAAGTCAGCCACATGGAGACAGAGAGGGGACCCCGGAACAGGCAATAATGTGAGTGAAGGCCGAAGGCTGGAATGGCCTTAGCCTGTTTGGTGTCCTCAGATATGAGCAATGTAACTTGGGGACATGATCAAACAGAGAAGGGGGTTGTTATCAGATGATGTTAGAGATAAATCAGATTTATCTATCAATCTGTCCATCTACTTCTCTATGGAGATAAACCTTGATGGGATTAAACAATCAGCTTAAAAACAACTCATGCAGACCTTAGCCTATCAGTAAACACTTCTTGCATTTTCACTATGAATATTGTTAATAGACATAACGGGTATACTGATGACAAAGATAGGCTCTTCTCCAACAGTGGCAATAAAGCTGGCATGAAGAAGGTTATTTGTGAGGCAAAGCCAATTAAATCTGCATTTACGCTGATTTTGCAGTGATTCTAGAGTAATTTTTTTTTCTTTTGAATGGCAGAGCTGGCAAAATGCTAACAAATTCAATGTACCATGCACCACATGAAGCCCAGAGAGTATTTCTAGAAAATGATGATGGTTTTCTAAACTAGTTGAAAAGGGGAGGGTTATTTTAGCCCTAATGCACTCCACTATATCAAGTTGTTTGCTTGAATTATTTATGTGTGTATTGCGATTTTTAAACGGGAGCATCAGAGACACTTAAGCCACTGAGAAGTTAAAGACCTTGTAGGTCGTTCAAGGAGAATGTTAACTAGGGCAAGCGGCAGTGGCTGGAGAAATATGTCCAATCCACTTCACAAGTCACAGGGGTTTGGCTGTCAGTACCGGGTTTGGCTGTCAGATGGATTCGGCTATTTTTCAACTCCATGAACTGAGGCACTTACTACCCTTACCCCAAGCCTCAGTTTCCAAATCTCTAACCTTGGAATCATACATTCTGGATTAGAATTTACTGTAAGATTTAGTAATACGCCAAAATAATGTAATAAATAGTAAATATAATGAATTCTAACTATTGCTATGATTATTACTGTTATTTTACTCCAGAAAAATCCAATAAGCATAAGAATGCAAACTCAACACTAGGAATTTCACTGGGTCCAGAACACCTTGGTTCTTGTGGTACTGAAGAAAAAATAAATCCCACATAACTTAAAATCTATGGGGAGAAGTCCAGTGTTTTATGAATATCCATGAGTGCTTGTTAAAATACTGTGCCCTAAGCCCCATTCTAAAATTCACTGAATCAGAATCTTCTAGGGAACAGCTAGAAAGCTACTTGTTTAACAGATAACCACGTAATACAAATTGTTTGATATTATTCAGTGATCATCCATGCAAACACATATATGAATTCCTGCATTAAGAGAAGCATAAACAAAATGCATTAGGAAATCCAAGGTGGGAAAAATACCCCTAAATAAAGTCCTAATTTTCTGACTCTGAGAATGTATTTAGGAAAAAGACAATTGTTACATACAATTAAAAATAAAATGAGCGAGACTAAATGATAAAATATATCTGAACCAAAAAGCAAGCTTTATATCTGAATAATAAAATACTTATTTTCAGGTAAACTTCTTCTAGGATTTGCAATTGAGAAATGAATTTTCTCATCAGCTAAAATATCATGAAATTTAAGTCACAGATGCTCTGTGAGAAGAAGGAGTATGTTTTGCTCAAATCTAAATAGTAAAATACAGCTAGCAAACAAAGACCTGCCCTTAACATGTATCATGACATGGTTGCCCCACTTTCCAGGAAGGAATATGCCACAAGAAGTCAGATGTTAACATATTTAGGTCTCGCAAAGTTCTGACAGTGCTGAGGTCAACATAGCCATTGGGAATAAGAATATCCAGCCCATATTTTTTTTTAACTTCTATTTTTAGGCTCAGGAGTACATGTGCAGATTTGTTATATAGGTAAATTGCATTTCATGGGGGGTTGGTGTACAGATTATTTTGTCACCCTGGTAATAAGCATGGTATCTGATAGTTTTTTAATCCTCTCCCTTCTCCCACCCTACACCCTCAAGTAAACCCTGGTGTCTGTTATTTTCTTTGTGTCCATGTTTTCTCATCATCTCGTCACTTATGATGATGTTTTCATCACAAGTAAGAACATGCGATTTTTGCTTTTCTATTCCTGCATTAGTGTGCTTAGAATAATGGCCTCTAGTTCCATCCATACTGTTGAAAAAGACATAATCTTATTCTTTTTCATGACACCACGGTAATTAATGGTGTATGTGTGTTTTCTTTATCCTGTCTACCACTAATGAGCATTTACATTGATTCCATATCTTTGCTCTTGTAAGTAGTGTTGCAATGAACATACATGTGCACATATCTTTATGGCAGAATGACTCATATTTCTTTGGGTATATACCTAGTGAAGCAGACACCAGAGGTTCATTGTCTCACAGCCAAGGAGATAAAGGACATGGACAAACAAAGGGTGAGGTTTAGAGTAGAAATTTAATAGGTGAAGGAAAGAGAATAGTTCTCTGCTACAGAGAGGGACTCCAGAAAAATGGGTTGTTGTTTCAAAGTTTGGATACAGAGGCTTTTATAAGAAACCCATAGTGGGTTGGGCATCTCATTTGCATAAGGCGTGCATTTCTGGTAGTTCCACCCCATCCTCTTAGTGTGTATGTGGGCTCTTAGCTTGAGTTACTCCATGTTGCTTTGTTCCCTTTACTGTGCATGTGTCAGGAGACAAAATTTTCCATTGTGGGCATGTGTGGGAAAGTCTCCTGTGTAGCCTTTCTCATCTATGTGCCTGTGGGGATGTCTTAGGCAAGCCCCCTGGGATAGTTCCCTTATCTGTGCCTGCAGCTTGATTTTTCAGGCTATTCTTTTGTTTGAAAGAATTTAACCAAGGACCTGCTCTAAAACTAGGACCCACCCTGTCTTCCTGATTGGTTTCTTCCTTTCTCCTCTCTCACTAGTAATAGGATTGTTAGCCCAGATCTTAAAATCCGGGGTTATAACCCAAGGGAAAAAATGGAAAAAAAAAAAAAAAAAAAAAAAAAAAGGCAGATCTTGAACTTTATTCTACGAAGAAAAGTCAGATAAAATAGCAGAGGTAAGAGGTAGTTGTAGCCAAAGCAGTAGTGGTAGAAAGGCAATGGTGAAGCAATGATGGATTACACACTTACTATAATATATTACCAAAACCTTGAGTGCAACATCTCCATTAATCATCTGCCATCTTTTGCATGGATCCTAATGTTGTCTCGATTTTACAGAAGAAGAAAATCAGCTGGGCTCCAATCAAGTGCATTTCATTAGGTCAAAAGCTTATAAGTGGTTATGCTGAGATTTGAACCCATGTTCTCTAACCTCTAACCTTATTTCAATTTAAAATTGCATCTCAGGAAGTAAGAATGAGAGGTCTGATTCTATTTCTTGTTGTTTGACTGTGGACAGCTATTAGACTCATCTCCTTGTTCACCACATCTAAAAAAAAACGCAAGCAAGCTTTCCTCCCTTGGCCCGCATAGGAAATTAAAACTGTGCACATCACTGCCCACCTGGAACTCTCACTGTGGGACCCATCCTTTAACAATAAAAACCCAAACTGTTACCCACAAAAGGGTGAATTCAATCACTTGCTTGCAGTGACAATCCAATGACCACAACCAAGGAGGATTTAACAAGGAGATTTTGTTCCTTGTAAAGAGTAATACGGACACCCACCGGGGTAGTCCCTTAAAGCAATGTCATCTCGAACAACAGGGAAAACAGGGCTTTCATTAGGCTGGTGAGCTGAGTCATTGTATGTAGAGGTGGAGTAAAGGCAGAGCAGGTACAATCACCAATCATGCTTCTGCATATGTCATGTGTATAAGAAATAGCAGATAGGTTCCTCCCAGGGAGGTGCTTTTAGTGTTGTAGTGAAGAAACTTCACCATGGTTCATCTCTACCTCAGGTGTCTCTGGGTCCAACAAGTTTTTTGTCTTTCCCAGGCTGAACTTCTTCCAGACACTTTTTGAAACAACAAGAACTCAAAGTTCAACCATTACAAGTGGAAACTTTTTCACAGTACATACCCTAAAACCCAGGAACCCTGGGTTACAAAACCAATTTTCTTTCTATGCTATCTCAGGCCATATTTTGACCTTCTTGAAAGTCCTGCCCTGATTGTCCCAGAGATTTAAATTATATAAGTAATAAACCTTTTAAACCCTCTTGGGATGTGTGTGTGTGTGTGAGAGAGAGAGAGAGAGAAAGAGAGAGAGAGAGAAAGCGTCATTAATCTTGACATCCAAAATAAATTTTGGGTGGGAGTTTATCTGCCTCTACAGGTGACCATAGCAAATGAAATGTGTTATTTAACTTGTCTCCAACTTTTGTTTTTTCCCCATATGCAATATTTTGATATTCTACACTAAACACCCTCATCTCCATCCTCCTCCCTGTTTCACTCGGGACAATCGTTTTAATAGCAAATGTTGAACGTAACAGGTCTTCCTCTCTGAACATTGGAAATTATCACTAACCAAGTACAGCCTCATGTCTCCCTGAGATCTGTGGCAACTCTGGCATTCTTCTTACAATTATTACTTTCCAGACAGCCAGAGTTGATTAATGTTGAGAAAATAGATAAAATATTTTTACTGTCCTAGACGTATGTGTTTGTGTTAGGACAAGCAGGGAGCTGTGGCTGTTCTTCAACTGCAGTCTGGGTATATAAGATGACTGAGATAGAGTAGTTGTTAGAAATACTAAGCAATAGGAAAGGGACACTGTGTCTCAAAAGTCCTTCAAAGAGGCAGGAAAAGTAAGTAATGTCAGAAATATATCTGAGATATAATAGGGACTTCAGGAGCTTTGCTTTATATAGTTGAGACCTGTAGTTCTCGAATATGTATTTTTCTCAGATTTGATTAAAAAAACAAATAATGAAGCAACAGAAAAACTTATTTTCCTTAGCACCAACTGAGTAGCACCCATTAGAGAGACCCCCGTAGGTACCTTTACATTCTTGAGAAAATATCATGATATTAAACTCAGGGTGTAACAGTTGGTAGAATATCCCTTGAAAATATTTTGCCCTTCAGCTGCGAAAGTTTCTCTAACAAAGTGGATGTTAGAAGAAGCTCCCAGGCACCCCTGGCTATGTCTAGAGCTCATTATCTCCTCATTACAGGGAACCTGAGGGGGATGAGGAAAATGCATTCGGAAAGATGCATTCATGTTTTATTGATTGCCAACAGAGCTCAAGTCTCTGAATTCTCACACTCTGGGATATTTTGTTAGGAAAATAAGCACAGTAGGCTCTTGTTTACATGCCCTCTTCCTTCTGGTACAATTGATTCCAGCACAGCACAAAACTGAGCATCTTCCCCAATTAGGTTCTCATGAGCCACCAACACACAAGAACTAAAGCAAAGCTTTCAATAAGCACATTGCTTATTGTCTCAGAGGATCTGAAACATATCCCATTCATTCAATCCCCTCTTTTGATGAATGAGAAAACCTGGGTCCAGAGAAGTTAATTGGCTTGTCCCTGGTCACACAGCCAGTGGTGACAGAGCCTAGGTTAGAATTCAGGGTTCCTGATGTCTTCAATCACACCTTTTTGGTTATTCTAACCATATTATTTATATTTTCTTATTTATATTATTATATTATATATAATATAAATAACCATATTATTTATATTATATGTATTTTCCCATTTCTGGAGAAAAAAAGTAATAAAATGGTAATTTTAAACTGTCCTCTATAATTACAACATATAGAGTCCATTTGGCATGCTATGATAACTCAGTTTGTGGAGAACTCAGATTATATTGGGAGGTAGCAAACTGGGGAGGCAGTATGCTGAGGCTATGACAAATAACAGATTTGTGAAGAAACTTAGGAGATTTCATCCTGACATAAAGATACAACATAGTGGAAGCATGATAGCTGTCTTGAGGAAAAAGGAATTGATTGACTCTTCAGGGCAGAAACAGGTAGAACCAATGAGAAAATTGTTATGAGCATGGACTTTGGAATCAGAAAGAGTGACTAGGATAACTTTGGGCAAAATATTAAACTTTTTGAGTTTCAGTTTCTGTGCCTGTAAAATAGAGATAATACTTAACTTATGGAGATAATACTTAGAACAACTTTATAGGGTGGCTGTGAAAAAGATATTAGACTATATTAAGAATGACTCTTCATGAGGCACTTATTGTGTGGTGTTTTAAGCATTTTACATGTGTACATTCATTTTTGTCCTCCCACAACCCTATGAAGCAAGTGCTATTATCTTTTTTTGGATAACAGAAAAACTGATGCACGGAAGAAAGAGTTTATAGTTGGAAGAGTAAAGATTTTTGGGTTTTGGGTTTTATCCACTAAGTCAAATTGGCTCCAAGATTCGTGATCTTCACCACTATGTTAGAATTACCATACTTTAAGAGTCCTTTACTGAGTGCATAATAAATGCTCAGTAACGTCTGTAAAATGATAACTTCTATAACAATAATAATTACTATTGTCATAAAACTAAAGATGATAAATAAAAAAAAAAAAGGAGGAGGAGGAAAAAGGGACAGAGGAAGAAGGTAATTAAGAACTTGCCTAAGTTCACATATGTGTTGCATCAGCCAGAAAAGGCTACATTTTGCTAACAACTAGCCACAAAATCTTAGTGGATTGATACAATTCACTTCTATTTACATTGAATTGTTCAAGGTAAGCCACAAATCACACTTCATATCAGAGTGAATAGGGAAGTTCCATAATATTTGTGCTTAGAAGAAATTTAATGGTTATGAACTGTCTTAATGACTTCTATTGTCAGTAAGTAGGAGAGCCAGAAATAGAAACTGGGTTTTAGTTTTTAAGAAAGAAAGTTCTGCATTCATTTTCTATGGCCACATCACAAATTATCATCAATTTATCAAATTAAAGCAACTCATACTTTTCTCACATTTCCCAGGTCAGAAGTCCATGTGAGCTCAACTGGGTTCTCTAATTAAGGTCTCATGAGGCTGAGATCAAGGGATGTGCAGGGCTGAACTCAGACTTGAAGAAAAAAATCATTTTCAAGTTCATTCAGGTTGTTGACAGAATACTTTGTTTGGAAGGTCCCCTGTTTCCTTGTGTGATTCTAGAGGCCATCCCCAGGTCCTTTCAGATGGGCTGTTCCATCTTCCAATCAGGAACAGTGTGTCAATTAATCTCAAACTTAATTTCCTTGGTTTCTCTTTCTGTCACTATCCAGATAAAATGTCCTGCTTTTAACAGCCTATGCAATTATTACGTTGGTGCAAAAGCAATTGTGGTTTTTGACACTACTTTTACTCGTTCAGGCCCACCCAGCTAATCCCTTTAACCAAATCACTTGTGCTATATAACATACACAGCCATGGAAGTGATAGTTCATCATATTTCTGAGTTCTGAGTTGTCTTATTCAGTTTGAGCTGCCATAAGAAAATATCAAAGACTATGTACCTTATAAAAAATCAGAAATTAATTTCCGGCTGTTGTGAAGGCTGGGAAGTCAAAGATCAAGGCACCAGCAGATTCAGTGTCTGGTGAGGGCCTGTTTTTGCATAAATGGCACCTTCTTACCCTGTCTTCACATGTGGAAGGGGTTAGCTGGCTCTTTTACATTTATTTTATAAGGGCACTAATCCCAATTATGAGGGTTCTTCCCTCATCAACTAATCAGTTCTCCAAAAACCCCACCTCCTAATATCTAAAAGAATTACAACATATACACTTAAAGGAGGTTCCAACATTCAGACCATAACATGAGGTTAAAGTGGAACATCTCTGATGGACCATTTTAAAAAATTCATCTGCTGCACCATAGCATTCACCAAAGGTGGTATGGATTGTCTTCCAAGGCAAGTGTTTTCTTAATTGCAAGCAAAAGTCACAGCCCAGGATGGAAGATATTCTTTCAGTTAAGTTGCAGAGAGGATATTTTGGCTTTCTGGAGCCTAAATTAAATACTCAATTGTTGACTCTTGTTTATTTTTGTTTTTTATTTCTTACATAGTAGAAATAAATGAAATTTAACTGTATTAGCTTGTAACCTGTAACCATATCACTGAGTGATTCACTGTTTAGGTAAGAATGTGTGTGATTATATACCACATATATATAACTGTATTAGCTTGTAACAAATTACCCCTAACATAGTTGCTTAAGCTATCCACATTTATGATCCTACAAGTTCAAATTTATTATTCCACAAAGTGGAAAATGTGACAGAGGCCTCACTGGACTAAAATGAAGGTGTCATCAGGGATGTATCCTATCCTTTCTCAGGTTTTAGAAAGACTCATTTCCTAACTTTTGTGGATTTTAGAGGCTATCCACATTCCTTGACTCATGGTCTCCTTTCCCCATCTTCAAAGTCTACCATACCAGATCAAGTCCTTCTCACATGGCGTATCTGCCCCTTCATTTGTAATTGCAGCTCTCTTTAACCAAGTGTCCTGTAAAGGTTCTAAATAATTATTTGTTTTTAAGGACTCATTTATTTAGATTTGGCTAACCCAATATTCCAGGGTAATCTCCCCATAATGAGAGTATTATCCTTGATCAGATCTATAAAATTCCATTTGTGATGTAAGGTAATACATTCTCAGGTTTCAGGATTAGGTCATAGACAATTCTGTGGATTATTTTTCTGCCTATTACACTGACTTAACCAAGCAAAAGTGGAAATCTATTCTGAGGATTTTTGCATTTATCAGGTAAATTTAGGATTTCCAAAAGAGTTTGGGATTATAAACCAGGAAAACAGCTGCAATCTCTCCTTGTGTGTTTTCTCTGCTCTTTCTGAAAATCTGCTTCACTTTTTCTTCTCACAGAAACCACCTTTTCTGTCTACCCAGTCCACATAACAGAAAATGGCTGCTTCACATCTCTTGATTCTAGGATATCGATCTAACCACTGGCAGAGATTGTCTTGGCTATTTTCTCAGACCGTATTTTCAAAACAAGTAATAGTGAAGCCTTGGTGTAATAAGCAACACCGAGTAGTAAAGGATTATGAGGCCAAATAACAGCTGCTAAAGATCAACCACAGGGTTCAAGGGTGATTACTCATAGACGGGAAATGTTGGCTTGTTCCCAAGCAAGAGGTGTCCATTTCATGTCAATTTGACTATGATTTTTGTCGTATTCCCGCCATAACTATGGTCTTTTCTACCAGAGTAAGATTACACATTGCCAGAAGAAATGTCATCAGATACCATGAGGCTAACATGATGCATATGTGTGAAGCAGCTTTGCATGTGCAGCTCATGGATGCATTAAAACTAATTTTGTGAATCGCAAAACATGAAAGAAATCAGGCAGAATGCACTGAAGAGATAACAGAAAGTTTTATGTGCAGGAAAAAATGGAAAAGCCAGACACACATGGGATTTTGTTTCTATACACGTGGACACTGATTGTCAGAGCAGCAGTGCTTGCCAGGCAAAAATCATCAAGTAGCTTTCTAATGTTTTCTTCTGTTTATATTGAACTCAGCTGATCAACAAAATTAAAAACTGGCAAAGATATCATCTAAAAACTCAGCATAAGGTATGTAGAAATGTTGTATTAAAATTCTTATGGTTGGACATAATATCAGACTCAGTCTGATATCTGGCCTACTGGGGGAAAATATACTATCGAGATATAACTGAGAATTGAAAATATTAAATATAAAATTATACAACGGTAAAAAGTAATACAAATAAAAATTCAGTAACAACTATTTACATGGCATTTACATTATATGAGGTATTACAAGTAATCCAGAGGTGATTTAAAATATACAGGAGGATATGTGTAGGTTATATGCAAATACCATGTCATTTTATATAAGGGACTTGAACATCTGCTGATTGTATTATCCACAGGGATCCTGGAACCAATCCTCCATGGATGCCAAGGAACAACTGTATATATACATGTATATATGAGTATATTTACATGTATAATAGCATCATTCTGTGCAAACCTGTTATTTGGTGGAAAATATGAACATTGGTTGCTATGTAAATTTCATTCTTTTATATGGCTACACCATAAGCCATTTATTCCAAATCCTAATGCTGAAATTTTGTCCATTTGCAGTTCACTATTATGTACAAAATTGTAACTTCTTTGATTATTTCAAAATTTAATTTCTAGAAATTTTTTTTTTTCTGTGAAGGGAACGAGGCTATTGATGCATATTTAAAACTACCATTTAAAAAGGTTGAATTAAGGAGTTGCCTTACTGTTTGGATTAGCATTTTTGCCTAGCATAAAGGTTGAATGAATTTTTCCCCAAATTATATACAAGAATTACTTTTCTTTCTCAAAAAACACTAATGCTAAATATCATCATTAAATCAAATACTGAATAATATGACTTTATTTTACAAAAAGAAATACAAAAGAAAATTTGTGGAGGTGTACCTAAGTATAGGTAGAGGATACTTAGCAAGATTTTGGACATCTATTGTCAGGAAATAAGACCACCTCTCTCCCGTATTTGTATGCATCAGTTACCACCATTGCCTGAGAAACAAAGCATATTTTTTATGATTCTGTCAAATAAAAAATTAATAAAATCTGTAAGTATTAGTGAATATCTGCCTCTGTACAGGTATTGGGATTTTAGGAATCTGGCAACTGTGTCCATGAAGCATTGAGAAAGGGAAAGGACATCAAGATCAGACGAAAATTATTTGCAATATTTTGGAAGAAATGCAATAAACTGCATATCTAGAGTGATAGATATGACAAAGTGGGAGAGAAAAGAGATATGAGATATATTGTATATAAAGAATAAGCTTGACTTTGTAACCTATATGTTTTTTTGAATGGCATAATAAAACAGAAATCAGAGATAATGAGATTTTTTAAAAATTGGTCTACTGGCTAGTCATTAGTAAATTTAGAATGTACATGTATATACATATGTGTGTGTATATATATAATTTTATATAGAGAATTATATATATAATTATATATATAATTTTATATGTGTGTGTGTATATGTATATGTAATTCTTTTTTGAGACAGAGTTTCACTCTTGTTGTACAGGCTGGAGTGCAATGGTGCAATCTCGACTCACTGCAAACTCCACCTCTGAATTCAAGCAGTTCTCCTGCCTCAGCCTCCCAAATAGCGGGGACTACAAGCTCATGCCACAACGACTAGCTAATTTTTTATTAGTAGCAGAGATGGGGTTTCACCATGTTGCTCAGGCTGGTCTCAAACTCTTGACCTCAGGTAATCCACCCACCTTGGCCTCCCAAAGTGCTGGGATTACGGATGTGAGCCACTGTGCGAAGCCAAAATTAGAATACATTTTAAGAAGCTGTATTGGAAGAAGAATCTGATGTATTCAGGAGCCTTCTGTGATTCTTTTATCAGAAAAAAAATCAATGCACAAATATAAAATTAATATTTGCTAAGTAGCAATAAAGACTCGGAGTTCAAGGCTAAGTTCAGCTTCTAAGATCAGAAAATAATCTATACAACATCAGTATAAAAGTCATAGAATTGAATGTGATGCCAGGATGCAACTCCAGGAAGAAATAAGAAGAGACTAGTCATGATTACGAATTTCAGAGTCCAAGATTATTGGTTTTAAAAGGATGAAAACCTTAATTTCTTTTAGATTTATGAAACCATTTTAGTTGCTCCTTAAAAATACAAGTCAACAAATTTAAAAATAATAATAAAATGATATATCTCTAAATAGTTTCAAGAACTGTCACATCAGCCACAGCATTTTTCTTGTATTTCAGCTTGTTCTCTATGATGACTAAGCATGGAATAGATTTAAAATACAATGAGACTAATTTTTATATTCAAGCAAGATATTAATTTTCAGTGAAAATCAATTATTTCCTTTTTTGAGCCATTGAGCCTTCCTTTGGGACTTTTTTTAAAAATTATACTTTAAGTTCTGGGATACATGTGCAGAACATGCAGGCTCGTTACATAGGTATACACATGCCATGGCAATTTGCAACACTCATCAACCCATCATCTACATTAGGTATTTCTGTTAATGCTGTCCCTCTCCTAGGCCCCCACCTCCTGACAAGCCCTGGTGTGTGATGCTCCCCTCCTTGTGTCCATGTATTCTCATTGTTCAAATCCTACTTAATAGTGAGAACATGCGGTGTTTGATTTTCTGTCCTGTGTTAGTTTGCTTAGAATGATGGTTTCCAGCTTCATCCATGTCCCTGCAAAGGACATGAACTCATTCCTTTTTATGGCTGCACAGTATTCCATGATTTATATGTGCCACTTTTTCTTTATCCAGTCTATCATCGATGGGCATTTGGGTTGGCTCCAAGTCTTTGCTGTTGTGAACAGTGCTGCAATAAACATACATGTGCATGTGTCTTTATAGTAGAACAATTTATAATCCTTTGGGTATACACCCAGTAATGGGATTGCTAGGTCAAATGCTATTTCTGGTTCTAGATCTTTGAGGAATCACAACACTGTTGTCCACAATGGTTGAACTGATTTATACTCCCACCAATAACGTAAAAGCATTCCATTTCTCCACATCCTCTCCAGCATCTGTTGTTTCCTGACTTTTTAATGATCACCATTCCACCTGGTGTGAGATGGTATCTGACGGTAGTTTTGATATGCATTTTACTAATGACCAGTGAGGATGATCTTTTTTTCATATGTTTGTTGGCCACATAAATGTCTTCTTTTGAGAAGTGTCTGTTAATATCCTTCACTCACTTTTTGATGGGGTTGCTTTTTTTTTCTTGTAAATTTGTTTAAGTTCTTTGTAGATTCTGGATATTAGTCCTTTGTCAGATGGATAAATTGCAAAAATTTTCTCCCATTCTGTAGGTTGCCTGTTCACTCTGATGATAGTTTGTTTTTCTGTGCAGAAGCTCTTTGGTTTAATTAGATTCCGTTTGTCAATTTTGGCTTGTGTTGCCATTGCTTTTGATGTTTTAGTCATGAAGTCTTTGTCCATGCCTATGTCCTGAAGCGTATTGCTTAGGTTTTCTTCTAGGGTTTTTATGGTTTTAGGTCTTATGTTTAAGTCTTTAATCCATCTTGAGTTAATTTTTGTGTAAGGTGTAAGGAAGGGGTCCAGTTTCAGTTTTCTGCATATGGCAAGCCAGTTTCCCAATACCATTTATTAAATAGGGAATCCATTACCTATTGCTTGTTCATGTCAGATTTGTCAAACATCAGATGGTTGTAGATGTGTGGCATTATTTCTGAGCCCTCTATTCTGTTCCATTTTTCTATGTATCTATTTTGGTACCAGTACAGTGCTGTTTTGGTTACTGTATCCTTGTAGTATAGTTTG
Source organism: Papio anubis (assembly GCF_008728515.1). Lineage (NCBI taxonomy): Eukaryota > Metazoa > Chordata > Mammalia > Primates > Cercopithecidae > Papio > Papio anubis. Next base: position 25,523,279 of record NC_044993.1, on the reverse strand, counting down.
AAGTCAAGTAGCATGATGCCTCCAGCTTTGTTCTTTTTGCTTAGGATTATCTTGGCTATATGGGCTTTTTTTTTTTGCTTCAGTACGACATTTAAAGTAGATTTTTCTAATTCTGTGAAGAAAGTCAATGGTAGCTTGATGGGGATAGCATTGAATCTATAAATTACTTTAGGCAGTATGGCCATTTTCATGATATTGATTCTTCCTATTCATGAGCATAGAGTGTTTTTTTGTTGTTGTTGTTGTTTTCCATTTGCTTGTGTCCTCTCTTATTTCCTTGAGCAGTGGTGTGTAGTTCTCCTTGAAGAAGTCCTTCACATCCCTTGTAAATTGTATTCCTAGGTATTTTATTCTCTTTGTAGCAATGAGAACAAAGACACAACATACCAGCATCTCCAGGACACAGCTAAAGCAGTGTTTAGAGGGAAATTTATAGCACTAAATGCTTATAGGAGAAAGCAGGAAAGACCTAAAATTGACACCCTAACATCACAATTAAAAGAACTAGTGAAGCAAGAGCAAACAGATTCAAAAACTATCAGAAGACACAAAATAACTAAGATCAGAGCAGAACTGAAGGAGATAGAGACAGAAAACCCTTCAAAAAATCAATGAATCCATGAGCTGGTTTTTTGAAAAGATTAACAAAATAGATAGACTGCTAGCAAGACTAATAAAGAAGAAAAGAGAGAGGAATCAAATAGATGCAATAAAAAATGATAAATAGGATATCACCACTGATCCCACAGAAATACAAACTACCATCACAGAATACTATAAACACCTCTATGCAAATAAACTAGAAAATCTAGAAGACATGAATAAATTCCTGGACACATATAGCCTCCCAAGACTAAACCAGAAAGAAGTCAAATCTCTGATTAGACCAATAACAAGTTCTGAAATTGAGGCAGTAATTAATAGCCTACCAACCAAAAAAAAGCCCAGGACCAGATGGATTCACAGCTAAATCCTACCAGAGGTACAAAGAGGAGATGGTACTATTCCTTCAGAAACTATTTCAAACAATAGAAAAAGAGGGACTCCTCACTAACTCATTTTATGAGGCCAGCATCATCCTGATACCAAAACCTGGCAGAGACACAACAACGAAAAATAAAATTGCAGGCCAATATCCCTGATGAACATCGATGGGAAAATCCTCAATAAAATACTGGCAAACTGAATACAGCAGCACATCAAAAATCTTATCTACCACAATCAAGTTGGCTTCATCCCTGGGATGCAAGGCTGGTTCAACACATGCAAATCAATAAACATAATCCGTCACATAAACAGAACCAATGGAAAAAAGCACATGGGTATCTCAATAGATGCAGAAAAGGCTTTTGATAAAATTCAACCCCTCTTCATGCCCTAAACTCTCAATAAACAAGGTATTGATGGAATGTACCTTTGTGACCTTTAAAATAGTACTCCCATTTCCCTTGCTCAAATGGTGGGGTTGGGGGAAGATTAGGGAGTTCGAGAAGAAAATGAGGAACTCTGTAGACCTATTCCACAGGAGAGCAACCAAAATTTGTAAACACTAAAAAACATATAATACGAAGAAAGAAACACAATACTTAAATTCATAAGGATATATAGCACATAAAGTAACTTAAAAAGATTTTTTAATAAAAAATACTGAATCCCCATATGAATAGGAAAAGTCTCCAGAACTTGAGCCATGACCCATTTTCTGACCCCTCAGCTCAGTGGGACAGAAGTGCCTCTACTGACAGGTGTGGAAAAGAAGGTAGATTGTATTCTTCCCCCAGGCTACCAGGTCTATGATATTTTCCAGAGGGAAACAGGACACCAGCTTTCTTATATCTACCAGCTCCATGCTGCAGAGGCTAAATTCCCCGAGTATAGTCAAGAGGCTGGGTGCTTCCTTATTCCACCCAGCTCTCACTTATAGGGCAGAGGCTCTATGCCAGATGTAACAGTCCAAGAATAAATACAAGGGTCCTTGATTGCTCTCAGCATAGCAATCACATAGAGTGAAGTTTCCACAGTGGGAAAAGCATGTTGAAAATACTAGAGGCTCCTGCCCATAGATCCGCTCAAAGAGCTGGAGGATGAGAGCTATATGACTGGGAAAGTAGTGGGCCATTGTCCCTACTTCAACTGAAGAGCATGTTCTTAGATACTTTGCCCAGGCAGAAAGGCAGGCCCTTAAGATGCAGAGCTCTAAAACTCCCCTCAAATGAATTGAAATTAGTTGGAAGAGAATGCAGAGAAGTTCAAGCCAATGAGCATTCTCATAAACAATGGATATTTTGGTGGTAAGAAATTCAGAGGAGACTGGTAGTTCCGTAAGAAAAACAAACTAAGTCATTTGCCAGAGGTTTTCCAGAGAGTCAGAGAAAAGGGCAGCTAAGACGATCTCTCCTGAAGTCAGAACAGTTCTCAGAGAATGGCTTCAAAGTCACCTCCTGCAAAGAGGACCTACTTTATCGCAATTTGTATCCCTGGAAATTGTCTAAAGTCATAGCACAATCAGCTAGTAATTTATGGAGCTGATTAACCGGATGTGATACCAACCCAACCAAGGCAGACAGCTTAACTGCTAAATCAGGGGGAAGAAAAAAACAAAAAAACAAAGAAAGACCTGACAAAACTGTTGGCATCCAAGGCTGACTGTGGACATGCCCAAGTGTATATACTGGAAAAAGTGACATTAGATGCAAACTCTGGGAGAAATAGACCAGGGTATTCAATAGCAGAGTTAAGTCACTAAAATAATAAACAAATAAACAACTACAGTAATAATCCACGTTGGATGGGATTCAGTGTCCAGAGTTGCTACATTATGTTACCTAAATATTAGGAAAAAAGAAAACTATGTGACATGCAAATAAGCAGAAAAGCGTTCTCCATACACTGGAAAATAAGCTGCCCAGATATTGGACTTAACAGACGAAAATTTCAAAGAAGCCAACATAAATATGTTGAAAGAACTAAATGAACTCATGCTTAAGTAAGTAAAGGAAGGTAGAATGACAATATCCCAATAAAAAGGAAATATGAATTAAAAGTTAGAAATTACAGAAAAGAACCAACTGGAAATTCTGGAATTGAAAAGTAAAGTAACTGAAATGGGCTGAACTTGAATAAAATAATTAATCTTGGAGCTCAAGGGTAGATTTGAATTGTCAGAGGAAAGAATCAGCAAGACCAAAAAGAAGAAAGAAGATAAAGATGTCCACTCTTATTTATATTCTATGTTATACTGAAGGTTCTAGCTGGGATAATTAGGTATAAAAAGAAATAAAAGACATTCAAACTGGAAAGAAAGAGGTAAAATTATTTCTGTTTTCAAATGACATTGTCTTAATTATGGAAACACCTAAGGAATCTACACACACACACACACACACACACACACACACACACACACACAGAGATAGGGGAAGGACACAATTAGAGGTAATGAATGAATTCAATGAGGTAGCAGAATACAAAATAAATATCCAAAAATCAATTGCATTTGAATAAATTATCGATAAGCAATCCAAAATAAAATTAAGGAAAAAAATGCACTTTCAGTAGCACCAAAATTAGTAAAATTCTTAGAATTAAGTTTAACAAAAGAGGTGAAAAATATATTCTGGGAACAACAAAACATTTATCAAATAAATTAAAGCTTAAATAAAGGAAATGACACTTTATGTTCATCTATTAGAAGCTATTGTTAAGACAGAGATATTCTCTAAATTGTTGTACATATTTAATAAAATCCCTATCATAATACCAGCTGTATTTTTTTCAGAAATTGACAAGCTGCTATTAAGGTTCATATGAATTAAAGAATCCAGAATAGTAAAAACAACCTTTAAAAAACAAATTTGGGAGACTCACACTTTCCAATTTTTAAACTTACCACAAAGCTACAATAATCAAAACAGCTTAGTACTGTTGTTGAAATAAGGAAAGATATGTAGTTCAATGAAATAAAATTGAGACCAGAGGTAAACACATCTGTATCTAGTGTATTCTTTTTTTTTAATTGAGACGGAGTCTCCCTCTGTCACACAGGCTGGAGTGCAATGGTGCAATCTGAGCTCACCGCAACCTCTGCCTCCTGGATTCAAGCAGTTCTCCTGCTTCAGCCTCCTGAGTACCTGGGATTACAGGTGCCCACCACCACACCCAGCTAATTTTTGTATTTTTAGTAGAGATGGGTTTTGCTATGTTGGCCAGGCTGGTCTCGGACTCCTGACCTCAGGTGATCCGTTCGCCTCAGATTTCCAAAGTGCTGGAATTACAGGCATGAGCCACCGTGCTTAGCCTGTATTTTTAAAAAGACTCTCAAATTCATACAATATGAAAGACTGACCCTTTGGAGAAATAGTGCTGGCATAATTGAATATTAACATGTGAAAGAATATTTACATCCAAAATGTTGGTTGGGTGCTTTCTACACAACACACAAAATTAACTCAAAATTGACCATGGGCCTAAACGTGAGAGCCATAGCTATAAATCACTTAGAAAAAATATAGAAGTAAATCTTTTTTACTTTGGGACTTTGGGTTAGGTAAAGCTGTCTTACACATGACACCAGAAGCAAAACCAATAAAAGAAAAAAGAGATAAACTTCATTTTAAAAAGTTTGTGTTTCAAGGGATACCATCAAACAAGTGAAAGGCAACCCACAGGATGGGATTACAAATGTGCATTGTAAATTATATACCTGATAAGTCTGGTATGAAATTTTTATGTATAATATGTAAACTTATTTTTACAGCTGAACAATAAAATGACAAGTAACTCAATTTAAAAATTGGCCAAGGATCTGACTAGATATTTCTTCAAAGACAGAATACAAAAGGCCAATAAAGTCATAAAAAATATGGTCCATACTGTAAGAAGTACTTTTAAAATTGTCTATTTTCAGAAAACAGGCCCAGGCAAGTCCGGACAGCTCCCTTGCGGACATGACAAATCACATGGTACAGACATCTGGGAAGAGTGATAAGACGCACAGAAGTCAGAGGGGAGGGAGAAAAAGGCCGGGGGCCTAATCCATAAAAGGAATGAAAGCTTTGCCATTGGGAAATTGAAACTTAAAGTGGGGAAGGGGACAAGATATAACTTTACAAGGGGATAATGAAACTTAGGCGTCCTCCAGGAAGATCGTAACCCCATAGTTCTCACCCTATGAGGAACTAGGGGAAGGATTTGCACACTAGGGGATAAATTGCTTGTTGAAACTGCACTGGGTGTGTCTGCTTGCCAGATACCCGATCTTGCAAGACGGTCATTAAAGTCTCACTTTTGCTGTTCTTCATGTCTCTAAGTCCATTTTCTGGGTTTGGACAGGTGAGTGTGTTTCTCACCAACAACATTAGCCATTAGGAAAATAAAATAAAACACACACACCATGAGACACTACTTCATATACATTAGGACTGCTCTAACCAAAAAGAAAAGTATTAGTAAGTATTGACAAGAATGTGGAGAAATTGAAACCCTCAAACACTGTTGTGCAAATATAAAATGGTGCACCTACTTTGGAAAACCATGTGGCAGTTCCTCCAAAGGTTACACACATAGTTATCATGTAACCCAACAGTTCCACTCCTAGGTATATACCCAAGAGATGTGAAAATATATGTTCACGAAAAAACATATATATTCAAATACTTACAGCAGCATTATTTACAATTGTCAAAAAGTAGAAAATTCCCAAATGCCTTGAATCAATGAATGGATAAACAAAACTTGGTATATCCATACAACAGAATGATATTTGACAATTAAAAGGAATTAATTAATGATATATGCCACAACATAGACATATCTTGGAGATATGTTAAGAGAAAGAAGATAGTCACACACACCCTCCACATATTTTATGATTCAATTTATATAAAATGTTTAGATTAGAAAAATCTATACAAACAAAAAGTAAACTAATGGTTGCCTAGGGCTGAGGGTTTCTAAGGTAAATTGACACTGGTCAGTAATGGATATGGATTCTTTTAGGGGTAATGAAATGTCATAAAACTGATTGTGGTGATGTTTGTACAACTCTGAATAGACTAAAAAAAAAACTGAACTGTATGATGTAAATGTGTGAATTTTATATGAATTACATCTCATAAAGATACTGTGTGTGTGTGTGTGTGTGTGTGTGTGTGTTTTGAGACGGAGTCTCTCTCTGTCGCCCAGGTTGGAGTGCAGTGACGCGACCTCGGCTCACTGCAAGCTCCGCCTCCCAGGTTCATGCCATTCTCCTGCCTCAGCCTCCTGAGTAGCTGGGACTACAGGCGCCCGCCACCGTGCCCAGCTAATTTTTTTTAATTTTTAGTAGAGATGGGGTTTCACCGTGTTAGCCAGGATGGTCTTGATCTCCTAACCTCGTAATCCACCCACCTCGGCCTCCCAAAGTGCTGGGATTACAGGTGTGAGCCACCCTGCCCAACCCTAAAGATATAATGTTTTTAAAAGATATGTATGACAACTTTTCAGAGACTATTATATTTATCTAAAAATTATGAAGATAAAAAAACATGAGCACTTAACACTAAGGCAAAGGCATATTTGATTAAGGTTTATTAAGCTTATACATTACATTTCTGGCCATTTTATTTTCTCTGATTCTTTACCTTAACTTGATTGACTGGTTTTCTTGCAAAAGGAATATTAGAAACATTAAATTAGAAGCAAGAGACTGTGACATTAATGAGACAGAAATGAAAGTTATACAAATAACAGTAAGAATGTAACTACAAAAGGCTATATAAATAAATAATGTAATTAGGGGTCATTTTTCTATAGAGCAAGTAACTGGCCACTCTTCAGCAATTGGTATCTATAAAGAAGGTCATGATAATCAATGGTTTTAACTTAAATTTACAATTTATATTTAGTAATGCAGGAAGTACATAGGTGTTTCAAAATGATTTAAAGCCAAAATGACTGATTTAAACAAATTTAGATTTCAAAGTTGGATATATCAGCTATCTGTAGTATATATTTTATGAAACAATACACTTCCACTTATTTCAAAGAAGGTATCATTGTTTAATATTTCCTTATGTTTAATATAAAGACATCAGTTAGAAATGTCCCTCTTACACCATGAATATGTTTCTAATAAAGATTTAACTCTGTGTTTATGTCCTCATGTGTGTGCATTTATGTGTGTGATTATATGTTATCTGCAAATTTGATAGGTGCAGAAGAACCCTATTAGGGAATCAGACACTCGTCTCTCATGCCTTCATAATTCAAATCCAATGTCAACACAGGATCTAGGACTCCTCCAAGTGTGATTTTATTACACTTGTAGACAAGTGACATCCAGCACCTGGTAAATGCTCTTCATAACATTTCTTGATTTTCTGTGCAGTTCAGCTTTCCCCTAAGCAATCTTTCCCAGTTAGTAACTAACGGTTTATTCAGTGTACAAAGTTTATTGCTTGTTTCTGAATGTGTTTCACTTATATTTCAGGCAATGGTAACAAGTTAAAGTCATAATGGAGGAGAAAGCAAATAGGGTCCAGGAAATGTCAATGCTGAGAGGTTGTAACTACACAGTCACATTTCTGGTTTAGGGTTTCCACATGTTTGATTGGAAACAGGGGGATTCAGTATTTCTGGGAAAGAGATTGAGAAATACAGTTTTAAGTGTCCAGTATTTTCAAATTAAGTTTCATTATTTCCATCTTAGACTGTGATTTGCACTGGAGGATTCCTTTTTGCTCTCTCAATTTGGATTACATGTCACTATGTGGTTTATGACTCAGACGCAGTCATCCGTAGCATTACTGACCTAGCAACAAGGGAACCTCAAAAGCTGTGCTGGACACAGGCCTGTTGGTATGGTTGTAAATCCATGTTAACATTGCCTGTCTTACAGTCCGCATGCAAGCTGGTCTGCGGTACCAAATATTCCTTGTTTTACAGCTGTGTGAGTTGTGAATATGTTTTTCCTGCCTTTAACTACCTTGTATCTCACAATACAATAACTTAAAGCTGATTACTTTCTTGTGATTTTAAATAAAAAGCTCATTACCAAAAATTAAAACCATCCAGAAAAACACAAAAAAGAAAGCAAAAATGTACAAATATCATACCTCCCACCCAAGCCAAATTATCATTATTTTCATTAGCTGAACAGCATCTCTCAAAAGCAATAGTATTTTAGGGTGAAATTGTATGTCAGCTGCAACTACAAACAGTGATTTTAAAAGAATAGTGCTGAGACTTTTTAAAAGAAAGAATGAGTGCTTTCTTTTCCTATGGGGAAGTTGAACTTTCCATGAAAGAAATCCATAGTGCTTATATTCCGTGTGGTGCATAAGCGTGCTTGAATCAGAGAATCTGTGCCGAAGTGTACCTCAGCACTGGGAGAACTGAGTGTCTTTAGGAATTCATCACATCATTTACTGAATGATTTAACTTTTGCCAGAACCGAATATATATGTGCGTGTATATAAATTCGTATTTTGAAGTGGCAATTAAAATTATATTTGTGTCACTATGGGAAATAGAGCCTCCTCTGAACTGTCTACATTAGCAAATAGGTACTCTGAACATGTTGCAAACTTACTTGCAGAAAATCATATCTCTTAACAAATAATAGGTTAACAAATAAAGTCCATCGCACCTTTTTTTGTAATAGCTGCATATATCTCTGGTTCATTACTGCAAAGGGCAGACCCTGAAAGAACTGCCAGTTATTCTTGCCTTCTGGTATTCACAGCAGAAGGGACTGTGTTGTCTCCTCCCATAGAGTGGCGATATGACTTGTTCCTAAGCCATACAATATTGCAAAGGAGATGGACTGTCACTTCTTCCATTGTGTTACATTATATGGCAAAGGTCATGGGGTGTCATTTCATGATTACATGATATCATATGAGACATAATCTTCTTTGAAGATCTACATTAGATTTTCTTGCTGTCTTGATGGCATTGTAGAAGCAAGCTGCAATAGTATGAGCTGCTTTTAAAGAGAACATTAGCAGGGAACTGCAGAAGCCCTCTAAAATCGGAGAGTGATCTATAAGAAAACTAAGACCTGGGTACTTCAGTCCTACATTCATAAATGATAAATTCTATCAAAAACCTAAGGGAGCTTGGGAATGGATCCATCCTCAGTTAAGCCTTCAGAAGAGAACCCAGCCATTGCCAACATCATGACTGCAGTCACACAGAGGAAGCAGCCAATCAATGTCAAAATTCCTGCTCCACACTGTGAGCTAATCCATGTGTATTATTTGAAGCTACTAAGTGTGCCGAATTTATTATATGTTAATTGATAACTAACATAGTTTTCTAACTTAAATGCAAGTGTGGACAAAAAAGGGTATGGATTCAACATATGGATGCAACAAATTGACAGTGCAGATAGTTTAGAATATATTATTTAATATGCATGTATATTTTGGTTTCAAAATACAATGTGTGTCTGACAAAATGGTGGATGGATAAAAAAGCATTATTATCTGGGAAGCCTGAACTGTGTATTTGGGAAGCCTGAACTGTGATGCCTATTGCCACGAGGATCTTTGTGTATGTGTTTATGTGTGTACATGTGTGTTACAGAATGTTTCTGGCATGCCTATTGTCCCCAGAATAGGGAATCAAGAGAATCAAGACTCTCTTTATAGATGGACTTACTCAGGATATAAGTCTTCCTATGGCATTCTTTATTCTTTCACATTTATTATCTTTTATGATATGTAGATGTGGCAAAGATTATTCCCACTTTACAGATGAAGGAGCATTTATTTGAAAGGATGCAGAATAAAAACAGATATAATTCATATGCTAAAAGACGCTTCATAGAAAATGACACAATTATTTCTCCAAAATGCCCTACATTATATGATTTCTTATCTTCATTGCGTTGCTGATTAAACAGTTTAAGTGATTTATCCAGTTCCTCTCAGGAAGTGGCAGAATAGAAAGCTGTGATGGTTAATTTTATGTGTCAGCTTGACTGAGCCATGGGGTGCCCAACATTTAGTCAAACATTGTTCTGTTGTATCTGTGAGGATCCTTCTGGATGAAATCAACATTTGAATTGTTAGACTGAATAAAGCAGATTGCTCTCCCCAATGGATATAAGCTCATCCTATCTGTTAAAGGTCTGAATAGAAAAAAAAAAAATGTTGACTATCTTAGTCCATTCTGTGTTGCTGTAAAGAAATATGTGAGACTGGGTAATTTATAGGGAAAAGAGGATTATTTGGCTCACAGTTCTGCAGGCTGTGCAAGATGCATGGCACAAGCATCTGCTTCTGGAAAGGGACCTCAGGAAGCTTCCAATCATGGCACCTGGGGAAAGGGAGAAGGGGAAGCTATGCCACGTGGCAAGAGAGGTAGAAAGAGGGAGAGAAGAAGAAGTTGCCAGGCTCTTTTTAACCATCACTTATCATGGGAACTAATAGAGTGAAGACTCAGCACAAAGTCATGCATGAAGGTGATGAAACGGTTTCCACTAGGCCCCACCGCCAATGCTGGGGATCAAAATTCAACATGAGATTTGAAGAGGACAAATATCCAAACTATATCACCCTCCCATAAGGAAGAAGGCCCCTCCTGATCCCAGTGTGTTTTAGTTTAAGCTACTAGGGAAGGTGAGGCAGGAAGATTACTTGTTGAGCCTAAGGGTTCAAGTCCTGCCTGGGCAACATAGCAAGATCCCACCTCTAAAAAAATGGACCCCTCGTGTCAGAGTACACCAGATATTTCCTGTCTTCTAACTTGAACTGAAACATCCACATATTTTATGTCTCAAATTTACAAATCTTGGGACTTTTTAGCCTCCATATCACACAAGTCAATTTCTTATAATAATAATGATGAAGATACAATATATAGGGTATATATTGTTTCTGTTTCACTCAAGAGCCCTAATATAGAAGACAAGCAGCATCCTCTCCAATGTCACAATCAGTGCTTTTTCTATGACATGCACGCTCCTCTCCGAATGAAAACCTGGCTCACATTTTATGCTAATATTAAGGAGGAAAAAACAATCCATTACTTATTGTACACCATAAAGCATGTTTTCACATGCACCATCTCAATTGTTGTGAAGTTTTTATTATTTTTAGAACGGTTTTTTTATTCACATCTTCACTCACCAAAATGTTAAAGAAATAGAAGCATCACTGTACTGGTTGAAGCCGAGGGATCGCAGGCGAGGCACTGTGCACTCTTAAACCCCTTCTGCAATTCCAGAGCCTCACAGAACATACCTTGAAGAAACGGTAAACATTTCAACTGGTCTCTCACACTTCTGAGGATATGAATGGCAGGGATTATTTTCTCTACTTGATATAGGAAGAAAACTCTGTGGGTTTAAGCGAATCTATCATGGTAAAGCATGTTTCCAGCAAAGCCTAAATAGCAGTGTCCTGATCTGGGGTACTAGAATTCTGGCTTCATCATTTCCTTAATGATTATTTCTAAAGAAGTTGGTTCTGTCCAGTTACCATGCTCATGCAAGTCACTTCTGAGCATCCCCAAACTGTTTAACATCTCAGATAGCCTAATGAATCCATATCAATTCTATTGACTCTATCTATCTGAGATACAAACAATAAAGAAGGAGTTTATGTTTCATATTGATAGCAAGATCATTATGTGAAAGCTAATGGAGTCTAATGGTTAAAAGAATTTTAGCTGTATGAGTTAGGCAACTTTCTTTCCCTCCCCTGCTTAGATTACTTCTCTGAAAATGAGGATGATTATGCTATCTCATGGATTTTCTGTGACAATTGAAGGAACATACATGATAGTACCTGCACTATGATTAGAGATAATTATATTAGCTATCAGTAGACATGTAAATTCTTCATAAGGTAAATATTATTTGAATTTTCAGATCATGAATTGGATATATTGAAAACATAGTTAGAAAATCAATGGCAGGTTGCCTCAGTGAAGAGCAGCATGTTTTGTATAATACAGCAAAATAGAATTTCAATTTATTTTCAATAAGACTGAGTTCTACTAGCACACTGAAGTAATGAATGCCAAATTATCTCATTCAGACAAAAGTGAAATGTCCCAAGCTTAATAAAATAAGATAATTGGTTTTGGCTTTTATATTAAATTTCTATTTGGCTACACACCGTAGTTTCAGAGCAGATGCCCTGCAGGTGAATGGAGCTATAGATGAGGTTACACATAAACCATATGTCCCCTTTATAAGTCCCCTTGTACTGTCTGTGGTTCACTGCTTTCCAGAACATAATGAAGACCAAGTGATTATAGTACAAAAAGCGGGTCAATCAGAAAGCATAGAAGCAAGAATGGGGGTCTCCTTGTGGTCCAGGTAATGCTTCACCTCCTTATGTAGTGGCATGCGGTATAAAGCAGGAAGAAACATCTGTCTGACTCTAGTGGGATTCTTGGCCTCATAACCTGCAGATTCTCGTGTCAGATTCTGAAGATTGATAGGTCACTGGCAGGCTCCATGTGCTTTATGTGCTTTTCCAAAAAAAAAAAAAAAAAAAAAAAATGCACTAACAAAAGAGGATCCCCGTTGAGTTTTTAGTTAACTCATTAACTAGTTTAAGCACCTAGGCTTACCCCCTATAGATAATTGGTGTGTTCTCTGTACTGGGTCATATCTCACACAGTTAGAAAATATCCTTTTTTACCTGAGTATTAGAGGTACTTCTAACCAGGCTCTCAAATAACAGATATTATGCTCAAATGAAAACGAATCTATAAATCCAAATGTCTAAGTTTTAATTCTTCTACCATTAAACCCTGTGAGTCCCTATTATTAAGTTATCTAGCTATTCCAGGTCTTAGTAAACTCACCATGAAGCTGAAACCATTGAAATCTCCATTTAAACAAATGAGAAAACCGAAGTTCAAAGAGTTGAGATATTTCATGGAAGATCACACAGCCTGTAAGCCACAGGGTCAAGTTTAAACCAGATGTGTTAGCACCACTGCCCACATTCTTGGACCTGCCCTTACATCTCCTACTGTACTGAATGCTTATCAAAATCATTCTGAACAAGTATCAAGGTAAATTGCTGGTTTTCACAGAACACAGTCTCCTCTTACATTAACTCTGTCGTCTCAAGCCAATCATTCCAAATTTTCTGAGCCTCTGTTTCCTTATCTGTAAAATGTAAATGAGATGATAAGAGTATTTAAGTCATAGCTTTATTTTAAGGACTAAATGGATTATTACTTTTAAAGTGCTTAGAACAGTACCTCAATAAACATTGGCTATAATTATTATTATTTATTAATTCCTGAGGCTACCTAGTGACTGAAAGCAACAATTAGTATGGAGCCAGTATCAGTTGACAGACACAAATGTCATTCACATTCAAGCAAACAGTTTAATAAAGGTAATTTTATCACAACTAAATGCTAAATTAAAAACTGCTGTTTATGGTACGAGCAAAAGACAGTTGAGTTGTGGGTGTGGCATAATCTCTCAATGTTGGAAAGGCATTAGAATCACCTAGGAGCTTTAAAAAATGTCTGTACCCAAGTCCCATTTGAGACCAATTAAAATAGAATCTCTTGGTTCGGAATCTGCGTATTCTTACATTTTTAAATCACTCCCACACCAGTCGATTTGGAGTTAGGAAGGGACCAGTTTATGAAGGAATTTGAATTCCAGGAAGAATTAGTATTTGGGTAGGGGAGTGGGGCTAGAAAATATTAGTCAGCGATTCTGCACAGGGCTACTATACACTTATTTATAAATATTTTCACCTTTCAGCGATGGCTTCTGCTGTCATCCTTTGGCTCACAATAAAGAAGCTTTTAGTTTCCTCTATTTCTTAAAGTTGATCTAAACACACTCCCTCTGACTTGGTTGTTCCATAATCAAATTATCATCTCACTGGAAGCCATCCTAATCCTATTTAAAGAAAGACCATTTTCCTCCTGACCTGAAGTCTCACTTTTTATCTTGCTGGCTGGGTATTCAAGAAGTGCATTCAAACTGTTGAAAATCCTGGGAGTTAAGATCACCCTGACATTGTCAGGTAAAAATAAAAAGGAGAAGAAACCGGAATGTAATTTGCTTATCCTCAATACAGCTTTATTTCTTCCAGTTTTAAGCATGACTTTACATTTCTTTTTGTGGTAGTAAGGACCAGGACTGTGTGGGAGCTCAGAGATGGAGAATGACAACTCTCTAGTCATTGAGCCATAACACATCCTCTCCCTGAGCAATAACTCCTAAAAATAATCACCTTTTGGCTGATTTAAACATTTTTTTTGCAAGAGAGTTACCCACGTCCAACCTGGCGAGTGAATTGCCCAGTAGACCGGGATTGTTAATCAATCGGAAAACCATTTTAAGATCCAAGTGTTTACAACCCATTAAAGTCTGCTCTATGTATGTAGTCTTTGTCACTCCCCAACTGCTAAGTTGTATTAGTTTTAAGTTGTTTACTTAACTCGGGCCTTTGTTTTTATCAGGAATGATATAAAAAGAAAGGAAGATGAGATGAAGAGAACAGTGCCTACCCTCAAAGAGGTCCTAATCCATTCGTGCATGTTTGGGAGGAAGACAAAGAAAGAAACTTCCAAATGTATTACTGTATGGTAAGTACCAGTAGTGGAGAGGGTAGAACACATTGGAACAGCCCCTACCTGACCCTGGGTCAATAAAGAAAGACTTACTCAGAGAGGTGGCCTAAGTTGAGTCTTGTAGGGCTTCTCTATGAGAAAAGGGAAAAACACAGCCTGTGGAAAGGCCAGGAGAGTCAAGAAAACAAGGCTTTTCTACAGAGGTGCAATGTCAAGGGGTGCTATCAGTGAGTCAGAGAAGAGATCGGCAAATATAACATCATGAGCACTAAATGTGAGAGGCAAGAGTTCATCCTTTATTCTGATGGTGGCTTGAAAATAATTTTGGCTTTTAAGTAAGAGAGCAACATAGTTTGGTTATTATTTTAGGTGGGAAAGAAGGTACTTCTGATTGCTACATTTAAAATCACATGGGGATGTCAGAGGAAAATGTCAGGTTATTGAAGGAATTCACATTTTATTATATAAGGAACAGATTATAGCACTGGTGCAGATTTTAATCTGGGGGAATAAGACCAATGTAGGATACCTGATGCCATGTGAAAGAGGAAGAAACATTGTTTTTCGAAATTTTTGGAAACCGAAAGACCTATTAATTATTGGTGCTGTATTTCAGTTCAACATAACTATATTGCCTCTGGATGTTCAGAGTTGTTTCAAGATGGGATGTTTTGCCTTTTGCATCTGATTGACCTCTGGTTGATGCCGTAAGTGCACATATCCAGTGGATACTGGGTTGGGTCTACTTAAGTTCTTTGCAAAGATTGTATGCCCATGTGGATAGCTTTGGTCACCATATGCAGCCACTAGAAAGACGAAACAAACTAGTTAAAGGTCACTAGGGAAGCAAGCTTCCTCAAGGGCTGAGATGGAAGTTCAGATAATGAGAACTCTTTGTACTCGTTGTAGACACATTCTTTCAATTAGAAGCAAATAACAAAGTTAAGGTCCTTAAAAATCTGTGGCCTTCACCTTATATGCAAAAGGATATGATTCAAAGAGTTATTGATTGGATCCTACCAGCAAGGGATCTTATATCACTTTTTTTGCATACGCTATCATGATTCATAGGGCACAGGCTCATCTTTACAATTGTATTATTGAACATCTTCTTTTTTTTAATTTCCTGAAACATGGAGGTAAAATATAGCTCATAAAATGCTACATGTTAATAAAAAGGATATTTTGAACTGGAACAAAACATAGAATAGTTATGTGTGATTCATATATACAAATAGTTACATGTAAAATATGTTATCACATAGAATATGACTTTAACATATTATCCTTCACACTATAATATTGTAGAGATGATAGTCTATGAGTAATGAAAATATTCATGGGGGCTCTTAGAAAAATAAGAGAAAGGAAGGTTTGTAAATATCTGTTCTTTCAGTTTAACATGCATTTCAGTGACAAATATGAACCAGTTTTCTGGTCCAGTTGAACTCAGATCTAGAACCATTTTACTTGACATTTCATTTGAAATTTTGAATTAATTTGCCTTTGCAACCATGGAAGCAGAATAAAATTACTTGTTGTTGATTATCAATCTTAGAGCACTGTACCTGGAATCGGTTAGGTTGAACCATACAAAGTTACTGATATTTAAACATTTTAACCTAAGAATTGGCAATTTCTATGGTCTACCCTAAGGGAAACCTTTGTTTCAGTCTTTGTTGTAACACAGAGACTTGAAAATTAAATAAGTTATTCAACTTTTTAGAACCTAAATTTTTCTCTTTCTGTTAAATGTGGACAATAGCAGCAATCTTTCAGAGGTATGTGCATTAAATGAGACACTGGGTGGGAAAACATATTGAAAATTGTAAGGTAATTTGAATTGCATTTAGAATCCTCAAAAACCCCAGTGAGATTGTTGGGTTTATAAACTTTCACTCCCTGCTGGTTAAGTGATTGCTTGGTTAGAATACACAGGGGTTTATGTGTTTATATTTCTTTCTGAATATGATCTGACTTTCCCCCTATTTAGTGTTTATTCTGAAAGCTGTTTTCTTCCATCCTTGGATTTACAGTACAGATTTCTTCTGAATGGGTAGAATATTTATACATTTCATTAACAATATGTACTCAGACTTTCTGGTTCGTTCATCCAGTGAAATGCTCAGCAGAAAATGTGCTTCAGGATTTTCCCCTAGCAATGGGGAGTTGAAATTAATTCTATTATAATTTCCAGGAGCTTTAAGCATTTGTTTTGTTTAGGAGTAAAACAACTGTGCTGGCAAAGCTTTTCTTATTGTTAATGTGCTTTGGCCATTTATATCTGGATGATACATTTTACAAGCATTGATCAGATAGTACTTTCAACAACTGTTTTATGGACTATGGTTCCAACCTTCAGTGAGGTCTTTTCAACCTTCAGTTTCTCTCCCCTTCAAATCTATTGTCCAACTTACCAGCTGCGTTTTACTTCTAATCACAAATGGGATCGTAATATCCCTTATTTTAAAAGAATCTTGCGTGACTCCCCTGTGTGTAAAGGATAAAATTCTCAATACATGGTTTAGTGTACAAGGACTTCTTAAAATATTACTTAACAACAATTTGTCTGTAGCTTTTACTCTCCCTTCTTCTGAATCCAATTTACTGGACTCGTCACCATTCTCTAAATATTCTATGATAATGTTATTTTCTCTCTGCCTGTTCACAACCTGGTCCTCTACCTGGAGTGACTCTGTCTTCTTTGACTAGTAAAATCATCCTTATGCTATATCCTTATAGCGGTCCAACTGCTCAAATTCCATCTCTCTATCAAGTCCTTTGCTCCTCCCCAAGGCAATTCATCATTTATTCCCCTTAGAACTGTGCATAATCTTTTTATGGTGATAATCGTTTTACTTACCTGTTTCTCTTTCTCCAGTCTGTGACCTCTTATAAAGCAAGGACTCTTACTTACTCACGTTTGCTTCCCTAAGGCCTAGATGCTCAGCGAACATTTTTTAAAGGATAAATGAATCCTGCTAGTACTGCCTAAATAACACACAATGAAAATTCATAATTACTCAGTGAGCGTCCAAATGTTTGAAGCTCTCAGAGAAGAAAATTACTGAAGAGTTTTCAAGAGAGAATGAGTTTCAGATATGTGATTCCCTACACTCTGGCAAAATGTGAAGGGGTATACATAGGGTCTACTTCCCCAAATCCGGCCATAAGTAGAGAGAACATGGAGATGATTTGTTTTGGTGTCTGGGAATAGCATCTAGCATTTGAGATGATCACTGGCTTAATGAGATGCTGTAGATGTTTGGTGTTATATTCAGATCATAGAAAGCGAATCTTTAACTATACTCGCCCTCAGGGAGAATACATCTGCATTAGTTGGTTCACTGCATAGGATATTTTTTGAGAGGGACAATGTTGAGTTACAGCTGGCCCATAAATGAGGAACCAAAAAGATGGAGGGTAGACATGACACCATTAAAGTAAAAGAAATTGAGATAATTAGATGAACATGAAGAATAAAAGAGCTACCATGTATTCACACTGGGGCCACCTAGGTGAAGAGTTGACACATGAAAGGGTGGTGGAATGCATGTCCCATTGTACCAAAAGGAAAGGACACTCATTACAAGGAAGTCATCTTGTTTCTGTGTTACAGGGGGACAGGCTTCCTTAGCAAGTTAGCAAGTGAAACTGCCACATAAAATAGTGAGTTTTTTTGCCCTCTAAGCAGGAGGCAAATAATCATTTGTATTGCATTTATAGTAATAGGGAGGAGACTAAATCAACATTTCACAAACATTATTATATATAGGAAAAATTGAGGATTTGGGTTAAACACAGATTCTTTTTTAGAAGATCTGGGGTGAAACCTGTGATTCTTCAGTTCTAACATATTCCCAGGCAATGCTGATCCTGCTGCTCAGTGGTTCGTACTCTGAGTAACGATGCCCTGGATAATAGGGAAATGTCGTAGTATGTCATAATTGTTAGGAACATAAATTTCAAAACCAGAAAGCCCTGATACGAGTTTCAATCAGATGTAACTTTGGGAAAAGTGCTTGCCTTTCTGAGCTTTAATTTCCTCATCTACAAAATAGGAATTGCTATTGCCTCTTTCATATTGTCTTGGACCAGATTAATGAGAATATGTTTGTATGTAGAACATCTGATGTCATGCTTAGCACATAATAAGCTCCTCAATAATGTTAGTGGTTATATTTTAGGTTTAACAATATAGTGCCTTTCACTTCTATGATTATATTATTCTGATTTATTTCCAAATGTATCAGAACAATAAGAAGACAAAAACTCCCCATGAAAGTTAATTAAAGTGAATTTCATTGTTCCGATCATATAATGTTTAATAAAACTACAGCCAAGATCAGCCCAGTGCAAAATTATTTTTCTGATGAGTAACTATACCTATTTGAAGGTTCAACTGAAATATCACCTATTTTTCTATTTTATACCTTCTTGATAACAGCCAGGGGATTATCACCCAGCTTTTTGGCCCGTCTGGTGTACCTGCTGCAGGCGTATCTTGCAGCATTCCTCATAGAACTATGCAAACAACTGCCTGCGAGCAAGTATGTCTCCTCCTCTGAACTGGAAATGCATTATATTTATGTACTAAGTCTTACACACATCGTGTCCCTACATCTATATCTACCATGAAGTATGGTCAATAATGGGTCTCTAGTATAATGGATGAGCAAAAAACATAGATGAATAGCTTAATGGATTAATGACATGGGAAAAGTCAGTTGTTGGTGCTCACATTTTCCTTTCAAAAACTTCCTGCCCTGTCATGACATTTTCTGCCTCATTGGGATGGGGTTTTGCCCCAAGATACTGTGATGATAGCTGCCTTTAAGATGTTTTTAACAAAAAATATAATACTTGTCTTCTCTTTGAGGAAATTGTATTTCAACCAGGGTTATTAGGCGATATGTAGATATGTAAAGATATATCATTAGATAAAAAACAAACTAGACACTGAGATATGATACGGATATTTGAAGGGAATTATAGGTTATTTCAAATTCTTTTCAAATGGTAAATATTCAACTCTGTCCATAAGGTCAGTTTTGCATCACTTCAAGAGTAAAAATTAGGAATAAGGAAATTGCTCTGTTTGTGCTTTTGCTCTCACTTTATGGAGAGGTAATTCCTTTTTTGGCACCAATGAGAGACACTCCATCCACTCAGCCAAGAGCATCATGCAGAATACGCATCATTTGAGGAAATTCAAATGGCTAAGAAGTTAAGACCTCTAGATTCTAAAGAATCTTATAGATCATCCTGTCTGTTCTTCTGTTTCTAGAGATAAGAGCTATGTTGAAATGCAAGGCAGCCCCATGTTTATATCATCTTTGTGGACTAAACTTAAATTAATTTATTTACAACTCTTTTTTTTTTTTTTTTTTCTGCAAATTCTTTCAAATAGTACAAAGGAAAGCGAGGCCAGGCATGGTACGACCCTTACCCTGCTGACAATGGCTGCTACTAGAATTGCAAGTGGAGTAGATAGATAAAGCTCTGCAATTCCTCATGAAACAAACTAACAAGAGTAGAAAAAATCATTGTTTATTTTGCAATATTGATAATTGTTATACTATTAATAATAGTAGCTGCTATTTATTTAGTGTTTGCAATACGTTAGACATTGTACTAATATCTAAGTGCATTATCTTTTTTTTTTTTTTTTTTTTTTTTGAGATGGAATCTCACTCTGTTTCCAGGCTGGAGTGCCATCCTGGCTCACCGCAATCTCCACCTCCTGGGTTCAAGCAATTCCCCTGCCTCAGCCTCCCAAGTAGCTGAGACTACAGGTGCACATCACCATGCCCAGCTAATTTTTTTGTATTTTAGTAGAGATGGGGTTTCACCATGTTGGCCAGGATGGCTTCGATCTCCTGACCTCGGGATCTGCCCGCCTCGGCCTCCCAAAGTGCTTGAATTCCAGGCATGAAACACTGTGCCCAGCCTTCAGTTTGTTTTCAATCTCCATGAAACATCTGAGAAGGAGGTGCTATTATCCAATTTTAGACAATAGTAAAGTTATCTTAGAGGTTAAATAATGTAGACAATATCATATCTCTGTACATGCAAAGTCATGTTCTCCAGCACAGAGTTCTATGCCTTGCTACCCACAGAAGCATTGTAATTTCCATTTCAAAAACGGCACCATTGCTTGTCCAAAATCTTTAAGATTGTAGAAAGATACACAAGAGATGGACTTTCCAGATAGAATGTTTTTCTTTTTGGAACATAAAGATTAAAAGCAATAGCGTTTTTAAAAGCTTCTTAAGCAAATGCCTTGGAGGTACAATAAGCACACTTCCTTGCATGTCCCTCTGAAGCTGCTCATGGAGTTTCACTCTCTATATTGGCCACTAAAATCTTTAAATAGCCCTATCTGTGCTTTGTGGCTTTCATTGCAATGTTCCTCCTAGCATCTGTAGTTAGAGGCTATGGGAAACATGTGGCTGGATATAAAGTTAACCCTGGCATGAGGTACTCAGAGTCAGCAGAGACCAGTATTAGGGCATGCAATAGTCATCTCTTCTGCAGGCTGGCTTAAGAGCTTTAGGTTTTCCCCTATCCTTGAATTGAGGAATTTCCAACTTGTAAATTTCTCTTTTTGTTTTTTATGTTCAGTAAAGCTGAACCCACCTAGAGGGTCTGGCAGACCCATTGCTCAAGTCTATAACTGAAATTGGATGGCCTGACTTCATATTCAATTGGAACATTTTTCTTCTTATTTCTCTTTTTAAAAATCAATAAATGCTTTATGATGCCTCTCAAAGACATTGAATGAGTGGAAAGCAGGCTTTTCCATAGTATTACGCCAACTAAACACTCTGGAATAGATCCAATTTCAAATATCCTATCTTGTCCCCCATTTGTATATTAGGTCAATATTTGCTGCCTTTTTATTAGAGAGATACGCTTTCCTCAGAGAGCAGAAAAGGAAAGGAAGCCTTTTTGAGCATCAACATTTTTGGCAAGAAATTAGACTTGGAGACACACACACCCACACATACACACACGCACACACACACGCACACACATACACGCACATACACACATAAGGATATACTTGTGTACATATGTATACATAAGTGAATAAGTGTGTGTGTGTTTTGTCCTTATCATGCTCCCATTATAACAGTGGAAAAATTGAAACCTACAAATTTCTCTTAGCTATACTGCTTTTGAGTAGCTGACATAGAGTTCCAACCTGATAGTCTGTCTTAAAAGCCTGTGGTCATTTTTCTCAATCTTCCTATATCCTCAAACTTATTTTTTAAGGGTAAATTTTTCCATCTTCATCCAAAACTATTTCTACTGAGAACATGCCCCAGGCTCCTGGTCATCTGGCTTCAGATGCCAGGTAAAGGGGTAAGTTGCCCTGTCCTGAGCCTTCTATCTATTCTACCCAGCTTCCTGCCTGTCCTGTCTTTTCCTAACTCCTTAATTCTTGCTCCTGGGAGATGTGAATCAAACACCACATACCTGAACTGGTGCCTGCCTGAAGAGCCATGATTGATTGCCATGTACTAATTGCTTGGAAGGATTGGGAGTGGGTACAAGAATAAAGATGATCACAGAACAGTTAAAAAGAGATTTGTTTCTCTTTTTGCTGCTCCCCTGTCATTTGCAAATGTCTGTTGGTTTTCTTTCAGCATATTTGTGATTAAGAATCCTGCTGAGATGACACTTGGTGGTTCCAAAAGCCAAGTGTTTCTGCATTTCCGCAGGTAATTTAGCAATGCATCCGTGGGAAGCCCACCCACACATTACAAGAGCAAGCCTCCCTGTAACCTTTTAAAAAGTCTGTAACAATTGACATAAAAACACCAAGGTGAAATTTTCTAGTGAGAACATAATTGGTGAAATATTAAGATTTTCATTAATAAATCCTTTGACTATCAGCTTTTCACTTTATCTTGCTGCTTCTCTTAAACACATGCAACACCACCATTCTGATGATAGTTAACAACCAAAAAAGTAAACATAGCTTTTAGGTAATTTATGTGGCAGAGACGCCCATCAGGTATCATTACTGGAATCTTTCTATGTATGAGTCACGGCCAGGGGAGCGTTGAAATTAAATCTTTGTAAGGAAAATAACCTACACAGGCTTGCAAGATTCAAAATTATAAGAGTGACCCCTAGTGACTATGAAACTGCTTAAATCTTCCCTGAGTCTCTGTATAGTGTTCAATGTGAACATCTGAAGAAAGAGAATATCCTTTTTTAAAGCACAAAAAAATTATTCATTTTGAATTTAGTAGTTATGTTTTGAAAATAGTAGGAATGGACTATCCCTCAAAACATTGTTTTTGTTTTGTTTTGTTTTGTTTTCCCCAATAAAATACATATGTGTCTTACTATTCCTCCTTTGGTTTACATCAAAGAGCCTGCATCGTGAACCTACTGTGTGCAAAGTGCCTGGAAGCCCTTGAGGATGGGAAGATTAAGGCCTCCTCGTGGTTTCTCTGGTGCCAGCAGACTCCGGAGGAAAGAGACAAGCAAACAGGAGCCTTGCAGGAGGGGTGAGGGGTAAGTGAGACAACAGAGTGTAATAATAGGGGCTCTAAGAACAGAATCATTTTTATAATGGTTGTGTGGCCATTCCTACATAGAACAGATCAGAGTAAGAGTTTACCCAATGGGAGGTGAGAGGGAACAGTTCTACCTAGGCACAAATAAATGAAACAACATATTTTTGTGTAAGAATCACAAGTAGGCTGGGCGCCGTGGCTCATGCCTGTAATTCCAGCACTTTAGGAGGCCAAGGCAGGCGGATCTTGAGGTCAGAAGTTTGAGACCAGCCTGGCCAACATGGTGAAACCCTGTCTCTACTAAAAATACAAAAATTAGCTGGCCGTGGTGGCAGGCGCCTGTAGTCCCAGCTACTTGGGAGTCTGAGACAGGAGAATGGCTCGATCCTAGGAGGTGGAGGTTGCAGTGAGCTGAGATCGTGCCATTGCACTCCAGCCTGGGAGACAGAGCAAGACTCTCTCTCAACAACAACAACAACAACAACAACAACAACAGCAACAAAGAATCACAAGTATTTCAGCAGGGATACAGAGTTGAGCAATCAAGATGTACAAGATGGGGCTTGAGACATAAGCATGAGATGGCTCAGAACAGTCTTGGTACACTGCTGTTGGCCATTCCACTGAAGGCAATAGGACTAGGCTTAAGCAAGAAACGAAGGTGCACTGATTAGCATTTTGGAAGGATTGTCTGGCTTCTGGGCAGAAGGTAGTCTCAGAGCAACCAAAACTAGTTGCGGAGAGATCGCATAGGAGGACTCCAGCATTTTCACTGTTGGAAATGTAAGACTTCTCTTTCTTCAGCTAGATCGTAGATATCTGGGCCTGGTGCTTTATACTTCATCCAAATTTGTATTATCAGTAGACATAATATGTTTTGAAAAATGCATATTGAATAAAAATTAGCATTAATTTTACTCTGAGTTAAATTACAATGCCATATCTAGGTATGCATGTATAAATGTGTTATATATACATATTTATATATGAATATAAATTATAAACACACATATACTGTGATAATACATGTTAATGAAAAAGTATGTATTTTGGTTGTGTAGAAGTAGAAACATTAATTCAGATATTATAATTACATAAACCACATCATGTTTTATTTTAGAATCAAACCTTTTAAATCTTCATTACATAAAGACTTTCAGCCAGGCACCATGGTGTGCACTTATGGTTCCAGCTATTTGGGAAGAGGCTTGAGCCCAGGAGTTTGAAGCTGCAGTGTGCTATGATCATGCCTGTGAATAGCCACTGAACTCTAGCCTGAGCAGAACAGCAAGACCCTGCCTCAAATATATATATATATATATTTTAAATGAACCAGAATGTACCGTATTATTGATATTAAATGAACCAGAATGTACCTGTATTATTGATATAATAATCAAATATATACATTTATTATATATAAATATATTATATAAATGTATATTATGTATGTTAATATATAAATATATATATTAAATAGATCAGAAAGTACCTGAAGAAGGTTTTGTAGCCCTAGTTTTTTCAGATATGATGTCAGAAATCCAAACATGGAACTATAAACCTTGTATTGATGATTGAATGCCCACCTTTCTGATACATCAAAACATTTACTTCAATATCTTACTACCTTAGTTTGCTAGGGCTACCATAAGCAAACGCCACACACTGAATGGCCTAAACAACAGAAATTTATTTTCTCACATTTCTGGAGGCTGGAAGTCCAAGATCAAAGTGTTGGCAGGTTTGGTTTTTCCTGAGGCCTCACTCCCCTGGCTTGCAGACGGCCACCTTCTTGCAGTGTCCCCACATAGCCTTTTCTCTGTGCTTCCCTGATACCGTTTCCTCTCCCTATAAGGATACCAGACATATTAGATTAGGGTCTTAACTAACCTATCCTCTGACCTCAACCTGCAAATATACAGTCACATTGGCAATTAGAGTTTTGACATGTGAATTTTGGGGCAACGCAATTCATTCCATAACTGCCATAAATTTCCCTGATGAGGAAATGATGAAGAAGAGAACTCTTCTTCTAGAGTTATACTTTAAGGAAACATCTTGAGCACAATCAGAAACTAGACTTTTGGCAACAGGAAAAACAATAGCATTGGAAACTGTAGTGGATGCTGTGGTGTGTTACCCTATCATCCCCTTCAAAACTAGGGCATTCATTCCTCCAGCTGCTAGAAGTGTTGCCTGCTGAGTCATTTCAAGGCTAGGTTGCTTTCCAGAATTTCCCAAAGCCAAAATCAATTTCCTTGTTCAATGCTAGGTAGCAGTACAAATCCAAAGATGCACCAATATAGGCTTCCAAAGCCTAGCTCCTAAGCTTCTACATGAATGGGACAACTCAGAAGTGATATCCAAAGTCCAGACCTTCTTGTGTTGATGGCTAAATGCTTCATTGAGACTGCAGTGCAGCCCATCTTCTACCTCTGCCCAGTTCTGCTTTCCACCTTCTCTTCCACAGAGTAGAACAGAGAGCACTGAACACAAATCTGTATTATTATTCCCAAGAAATCTAATTATACATATGCCAAACATTGGAATGCTGAATGACACTAAAATAATCCATTTTAATGCCATCAATCTGCGGAAATAGAGGACATAATTTATATCCATATTGTTTTTAAATTATTGATTATTCCTTACTAAATTTGTTTGGTATTACATCGCACCAGGATATAAGCACCATGGGGACAGGAATCTTATGAAATTAGTTCTTAGAAGCATTCATAGCATCAAATAATATACCTGAAATATTGGGCATACCAATAAAGTATGTAAAATTATAGCTTATTGCATCTTCTCTAGAAAGCAGATAAATATCTTGGTATAGTTTTGCATGTACAATTATTTCCTATCCATCAAAGACTGGGTCAAAAGCTACTCATTCATGATGTTTGCATTGATTTATCCCAGGTAAAAGAATCAATCCTCACTGAGTTTTCTGCCCCTTTGCAATGTCTGTTACTTCCTGCCACCTATTACAGTTATTTAGCTCTCTTTGCTACATTTTTTTTATTAAACAGCAAACCTTGAAGTTGAATGAAGGGAATTGCATCCGTTCTCCATGATGGCTGAAGAAGGTGTGGAGGAGGGAAGCCACATGTGGATGGAACCTTTTTGAAGCATAAACATTTGGGTACACTCTAAGATTTGGAACAATCTTCACCATGATCAGGAAATATGTTATATTGCAATATCCCCTACTGTGCCTAAAAATGTAATGTGTTCACTTTGTCTTACAATTGATTTCTAATGACTTCAAACTTATGTATCTTCTTTGTGTCTTAAAGTAAATTTCAAATAATGGAATGTCAAGCATCAGAATAGAGGGGTAGAGGTGTACATATATTGCAATTATGTCCTTGATACTGATTTAAGTAATCACTTCCTAACTGTACTCTAACATTGTTATAGATTATGAACTCTGGTGAATTTTATAGCTGCCACCTTTGTCTGCCTGATCCTATACTCTTAAATCTATCCAGTCCACATAAGCATGAAGTGGAACAAAGAAAACCAGTACAAACTAAACTTACATCTCCAGCATTACATCACAAAGTTCCAGACCCCCTCAATATCTCCTGAATAGATTCATGCTCTTACTCAGTTCTGCTGCGTAACAAGTTCTTGAGCTCTCAGAGTTCTCTCTCACTTCTAGAACTCATGTTGTTGTGGCATGTAGAATTTAACTCCTGCATCTTAAACATGCTACTTTTTGTAGGACATAGTTGGAGCTCACACTCTTTCTCTTCTTTAGATATTTGAGTCAATGAACTGTTTTCAACAAGTATGAATAATTGCTGTTTTTCAGATACCTTCTGCTTAATTTAGGTTCCCAGAAATAAATACTGAGATGGAGATTTGTGGGCAAGACTTTTTTTTTCTTGGTGAGTGCTGTCTTCAAGATTGTCCTCAGTTGGGGTGAGGTGCTTTTTATGCGTCTCCATGAAAAAGTTATTTGAGGTAGGCTGCCTGCAGGGGAGAGGATGTGATCTTGGCAAGACAGCTGTCTTTATCTGAGGCAATTCTCCAAGATGCTTGACAACTGAGGGCTGTCTGTTGGCAGCATTCCCAGCAGCTGAGGAATAAGTCCTTTTCTGTCTTAAAGCGAGATCTGGACAGTGTTGCATAGGCTCCTATAGTTGATAAGGTCTAAGAACCTTCCAATAGGTAAAAATGTCTTAATAACCTAATTTTTGGAAATATATCATAAGAAAAATTTCAGTGTGATGGTCTTCCTGTAAGAATAATACAGTATTTCTCAAAGTGTGATTCTGAAACACTACTACTATTAGGAATATGTTGAATACTGAATAACAATCTCTGGAGATTGGTTCAAGGTCATTATATTAATTAATACTCCTCTAAAACCAAGTGAATCAGACCTTCTAGAGTCTGTGGAAAAGACTGCTATGTAAGAGGGAGGATTTTCCTGGTCTTAAGGCAAAGCCGTCTTTACTGGTATGTGTGTGTGTGTAGATGGGGGGCAAGGGAGGCAGGTGTGTGTGTGTGTGTGTATTGAATGAATGATAAGTATTCATGTTGATAATGTGACACACATAACAATTTAAGTGCAAATTGTATATGAAGGCCTATTTTAACAAAAACAATATTTTGAGGATTTAGGGTTTTTTTGTTGTTAAAATGGACTTTGAATGAGTGTTGACAAATTTTTGAAAGAGGAGTAAATTCATTGGAATGTAAGATATTTAGCCATTTTAAGTATCCATAAGCAACCTCAGTTATCCAAAATCATTTGGAAGCCTTTGAATAAATGGGAATTTGGTTAAAATGTCTTGTTAGATGGTGGCCAGGAATAAATCACCAGCTAGTGAAATTCATCTAGTAATAACCTGGGATCTACCAAACAAAACTGTTTTGTGCACAGGAACTGCAAGAGATGATGTAAATGTTGGCCTTCAAGGTAGCCATGATTTTTAAAATTATCACAATGAATCAAATTCATTGTCATTAATAGCTCTGTCAACCCCTTGCCTTCCAACTCAATGAAGATGACTCAACATTTACATCTCCATCTGCAATATCTTGGCTAATCTCCAGATATATTAATTCAAATTCCTGCTTGAAATCTCTACTTAGATTTCATAAAATTCCACTCGAGCATTAACAGAGCCAAAAGCAAACCTTTTATTCTCTACCACATCATTCCAAATCTGTTTGTTCTCTGGCATCCCTATGTCATTAAGTAATGCCACCATATTGAAATTGTTCAACTCAAAACTTGGAAAACAACCACAATCCATGACTCCTTCAGCACCTTCCTAAAGCTAAATGTAGTATAATTGTCCCCAACTAGCCTCTTTTTCACTCTTCTCTCAACTCCAAGCCTATATTGTCTCCATACAGCAGCCAGAGTCATCTTTTCATATTATCATTAGGTAGCATTATTACCCTTTTGAAATATCATCAAAATCTTTTCATAATACATTTTATAACATACCAATGACACCTATCATATCCTACACATTCCTACTTGGCATGACCCCTGCTCATTTTTCCAAATCTTTTATCATTCTTTTCTTTGTTTATTCTTCAAAGCACAACGGCATTCCTGTTAATTTTGGGAAAATAAAAGTGAGTTCTTATCTTGGAAATTTTTTCTTGCTGTATTCTTCTTCTGGAATGATCAGCCTCCAGATCTTCTCCAGGAGGAAGTCTGAATATTCCCTCATGTACCCAAATATTACCTTTCAGCCAGGCTTTTTCTTACAATCCAATATAAATCACCACCTCGCCCATCTTCCCCTAACATATCACCTTTTATTTATTTATTACATTTGTGATTATACTATTTATTAGTGCTTGTGAATATTATTCTTAAGATAATTGAAACTCTACAGATAAAGTATCTTGCTTGGCTTATTGGCTACCATGTTTTCAGCTTCAGTAACAATGTTTGCATATTGCAAACACTCAACATATATTTTGAATTAATGAATTGATATCAACCATAATAGAAATCACTAATTTTATTTAGCCCTAAATATGCACCAATTTTAAGCAATTTAAATGCGCTATTTCATTCCATTTTTACATTGGCTTTATGAGGCACCACTATACTAAAGAAAATTACAATTGTTAAAAAATTATAGTTTTATCCTGGTAGAATTTACATTAATAAACTTACGAGTGTCTTTATTATCTGTTTATTATATAAGGAAATAAAAGTGTTTACTAATTTTTAAATTAATTCCTACATAATTTCAGGGTGAAAAAGAATATACTAAGAGTAGTATATGTGAACTGGAGTATTTTTGTAAAACACTATCTTGGTACACTTTGTGTTGCTATAAAAATACCTGAGATTGGGTAATTTAAACAAACAAAGAAGAGCTTCATGTAGCTCATGGATCTTCAGGCTGAGAAGTTCAAAGACATAGCCCTGGCTTCCAGCAAGGGCTTTCTTCCTGTATTACAACAAGTGGAGAATGGTGGAGAAGGACAAAAAGGAAGTGGACTCATGTGAAATGAGAAAACATGAGTGGTGTCCTGGCTTTATGAAAAACTCATTCTGGTGGAAACTAATCCATTTCCCCAAGAATAATCCAGCTTCACAAGAGTGAGAACTGACTCATTACTGCTATATCAGCACCAAGTCATTCATAGGGATCTCTACCCCTAACCAATTACCTCCTAGTAGGTCCCACCTCTCAATACCACTGCATGGGGATCACATTTCTATATAGGTTTTAGTGGAGGAAAACAAATCATATCCAAACCATAGTAAACCGAAACATTTTCGTTGGCAACGTCAAAAATCTACTTACTTAAAGCAGATGAACCAGTGTCTAGAAGCAGAGCATCTTTTAGTTATACATACATATTATGCTAATGGAGCGTATTCTTTTATTATTATAAAGTATTCTGAAAATGTCCTCAAATTGTTTTGGAAAATAATTCATGGGAAAAATAACAAATGCTCATAGAACTGCATGAAGCAATACTGCTGGAAAACAAAATAAAATATGTGATAGTGTTTTATTGATGGTAACAATATTATCTAGTACTTGGTTGGCAAGATTAATATGTATCTAGGACTTGGAGCTATTAAAACCCATCAAAAGTATCTCATTAGATGTTAAAGTATTAAGGAAATAGAATTGCAATTATCTAAATCATCAAAACAAGTCTGCTTAAAATTTTATTCTCAGAGGTTTAGTAAAGAAGATATGGCATTTTAAAATAAATAGTGCTTGTGACCATTTACTTAAAATAATCATGTGATTCTTCATCTTGGCCACGTAAAGAAGTATGAGTTACTGCCTCTGAGTTGGCCTGAGATGACAAGACTTTCAAGGTGAGGATATCTCATAAATTCCCTGAGTGTTAGCTAATAATACTTCGTGTCATTCTATCCTTCCAAATAAGTTGAATACGAAGTGCAAGCTATGGATTTGGGAAAATGGGCAGAAGAACTTAAGAATGTTTTGGAATAACCAGATTTAAAAACTGTAATTTAAGATGCTTTGTCGTTGTTGTTGTTTTTGGAGTAGAGACAATAAATTTAGCTTCATAATCAATAGAGTCTGAGATTATGGTCAGGGAGGTTATTATCTGGTTCTGATCTGGGTAACCTCTAGCTTTATTTCTTTTTATTTATGGTATTTACCATTGAAAAGTGCATATTAGAAAACTTATCCCGGTGTGGTGGTGTGCACCTGTAGTCCCAGCTACTTGGGAGACTGAGGCAGGAGAATCTCTTGAACTTGGGAGGCAGAGGTTACAGTGATCTGAGATCGCACCAAAAAAAAAAAAAAAGTATTAATTATAGATAAAACTAAATGCTCACTACATACCTCATTCTCTCAGCCATTCTGTTTGATAAATTTCATGATCAGTAATCCTTAATGTGGAAAATAAAGACTCAGATAATTAAGTAAATTCCCAAATTCAGGTCCAATGTTGATTAGAAAACACTGGGACCCAATCAATTGTCCTCAGTCTGTTCTTGAACCCTCTTCTTCCATTTCCTTTTATATAAGTTCAATGCAAGACTATACAATGATCACCACCATGCCAGACCCCATAGGAGGTAGCAAAGGAAAAAGAATACCTAGCTGGATCTAATTCATATATTTGTGCTGATACTTAAATGTGATTTTTTAAAATGCTAAGCACATTGACTGGCTTATGGTTATGTTTATCAAATCATGGAGTTTATTTTTTCTCCTCCTCCTCCTATTTGTTGATGATGGTGATGATAATGATAATGATGACTATTTCTGTCTTCAGGAATTGAAATCTAATGAAAGCAACAAATATAAAGACAAATAAAATCATTAAATGAAAGAAATTTGGTAGATGTTACAGGTGCTATGAGTACAGGAGATGAGTCTTAGAGTATTTGGTTTAAGAGATATCTTACATTTTGAGTATGATTTAGCTTAGTAGAGGAGAAGGAATTCTCAGCATTAAAACTTTCTTGAGCATAGATGTGAAAGAAACTGTCTCAATCCCAAATCAACTTGAGGTTGAGTAGATAGTGGTAGAAGATCCTCTTCCGGAGATTCTGACCCCTTCTCTTCAATGCAGACCATCAAATCTCCTGAGGTTTATAAAGCTCCCAGCCAAATCTCACTCCATTCAGAAGTGTTAGATTTCCCTACAAGAGAGGAATAAAAAGGAAAACCTCTGTGGTGTCACATATATTCATCTCTCTCAAGATATACTTTAGAGCTAAAATGTTCTGTCCCTGATTCAACAGAGAGGCCTGTTGTAGGACTTTCTAGAAGCAATGGCTCTGTGAATACCTGTTCTAGTTCTGATAACTTTCTCTGTGAAACTTTCTGGTATTAAATTGACTGGTTTTAGCCATTTCTATCCCTGCCCTGCCCTACCACAGCGACTTCCAATGATTTTTAAAATTTTTTTCTAGTCACTGATTAGTTCAGCTAGGATGAATCTGATTTTTGCTTAGTTCTGTGCAGATTTCTTTCTGTGAACTGCTGCTGGTCTGCTGGGGCCCTGCCAAGGACACTTCCTCACCTGGAATCTTGTTTAGAGTTTCAGGCAGCAAGTTGGCAGCTGAGATGTTTGTAGTCATAGTAACTCCTGCGGAAGATTAGGGATGCACCTATGTGAAGATGTCTGGCCGTGTGAATGTGAAGCTGCCTTTCTCAATTCTTCCTTCTATCCATTCATTCACTGATTCAGCCTCCCACATCATTACTTACTTGCTTACTTTAAAAGAACCATTCATTATTTAATCCCTGAAAAAATATTTTTGGGACTTCTATAAGACAACCCTTCTCTGAGTTCCTGAAATGTAGGGAGGAGATGAATAGGATACAGTGCTTACCGTATAGTATATGTCATCCAGAAAAATCCAGAAAAACAAAAGAGCAACCACTATGCATAGAGCTCAGTGCCAGATACATTATTTTGAATCTACTAAAATATGCAGACATAAAAGCAAACTTCACTGCAGTGAGGGAAGTGTCACATAACTCAATAGTAGCGGATCTCAACCATGGACTATATGGCCCTACCTGGGTACATTTAGTAG
Organism: Papio anubis; assembly: GCF_008728515.1. Taxonomy (NCBI): domain Eukaryota; kingdom Metazoa; phylum Chordata; class Mammalia; order Primates; family Cercopithecidae; genus Papio; species Papio anubis. The sequence continues at coordinate 25,490,663 of NC_044993.1, read as the reverse complement.
TGTCTGGAGATATGTTTGATTGTCAGACCTGAGGAATGTTACCAGCACTGAGTAGGTAAAAGACAGCAGTGCTGCTAAACGCCCTAGAGTCTACAAGACAGCCCTCCACAACAAATAGTTATCCAGCCCCACATGTCAATAGTGCCCCAAATGAACTTCACTCTACAGACAAATGCAGATGGCTATGAGTGAAAAAGAAAGGTTTGGTTCACCATCTTGAGGGTCAAAAAAAGACTTTCCAAGAAGAAGGCATTTCAGTTGGCGATTGTGGACTTCACTACACATTAGCACGATTTCTTATAAACCGGAAACTTTATAGAATAAACAGCAAATGACAGAAAATACTTTTCGGTTTATTTTCACCAAAATTACTGGGGAATATTTTTTCCAGGTGATTTTGTTAAATATTCCCAACTACTCTGTCATGGATATGGAACAAATAACAAATACTATTTTTCTGTGAAAAGTAAAACTCGAAGGGATCATGTTTTGTTTTATATATCCCTCTTAGTCCTAAGTCACCACTGTTTGTAAATGGCATTGCTCATCAAGTCTGATAATTGCCGAAAATAAGCCAGTCTACTCTAGCAATGAAGAGACAGGAGAAATATCAGAAATTCTTCACAAGGTATAATGATAATGTGCTGTTGGACCAAAAGTTGCACTTTTGGGTGATTAAGTATCAGGTGTCTTGGATTTTTTTTAACCTCATTAGAGACCTTCTATTATTTAACAATACCCTAGTTAAATAATCTGACAATACCATGCTGTTTTGGTTACTGTAGCCTTGTAGTATAGTTTGAAGTCAGGTAGTGTGATGCCTCCAGCTTTGTTCTTTTTGCTTAGGATTGTCTTGCTTATATGGGCTCTTTTTTGGTTCCATATGAAATTTAAAGTAGTTTTTTTTGTTTTTTTTTTTTTTTGTTGTTGTTTTTTAATTTTGCGAAGAAAGTCAATGGAAGCTTGATGGGGATAGCACTGAATCTATAAATTAGTTTGGGCAGTATGGCCTTTTTCGCCTTTCCTCCTATCCATGAGCATGGAATGTTTTTCCATTTGCTTGTGTCCTCTCTTATTTCCTTGAGCAGTGGTTTGTAGTTTTCCTTGAAGAGGTCCTTCACATCCCTTGTAAGTTGTATTCCTAGGTACTTTATTCTCTTTGTAGCAATTGTGAATTGTGGTGTATAGGAATGCCTGTGGTTTTTGCACATTGATTTTGTATCCTGAGACTTTGTTAAAGTTGCTAATCAGCTTAAGGAGATTTTGGGCTGAGATGATGGGGTTTTCTAAATATACAATCCAAAATAGATATATAGACCAATGGAACAGAACAGAGGCCTCACAAATAATGCCACACATCTATAACCACCTAATCTTTGACAAACCTGACGCAACAAACAATGGGGAAAGGACTCCCTATTTAATAAATGGTGTTGGGAACACTGGCTAGCCATATGCAGGAAGCTGAAACTGGATCACTTCTTTACACCTTATACAAAAATTAACTCAAGATGGATTAAAGACAAACATAAGACCTAAAACCTTAAAAACCCTACAAGAAAACTTAGGCAATACAATTTAGAACATAGGCATTGTCAAAGACTTCATGACTAAAACACCGAAAGCAATGTCAAGAAAAGCTGAAATTGAAAAATGGGATCTAATTAAACTAAAGAGCTTCTGCACAGCGAAACAAACAATCATGACTGAACAGACAACCTACAGAATGGGGGAAAATTTTTGTGATCTAGCCATCTGACAAAGGGCTAATATCCAGAATCCACAATGAACTTAAACAAATTTACAAGAAAAAAAGCAAATAACCCCATCAAAAAGTAGGCAAAGGATATAAACAGACACTTCTCAAAAGAAGACATTTACGCAGCCAACAAACATGAAAAAAAGCTCATCATCACTGGTCATTAGAGAAATGCAAATCAAAACCACAATAAGATAACATCTCACCCCAGTTAGAATGGTGATCATTAAAAAGTCAGGAAACAACAGATGCTGGAGAGGATGGGGAGAAATAGGAATGCTTTTACACTATTGGTGGGAGTGTAAATTAGTTCAACCATTGTGGAAAACAGTGTGGCGATTCCTCAAGGATCTAGAACCAGAAGTACCATTTGACCCAGCGATACCATTACTGGGTATATACCTAAAAGATTGTAAATCATTCCACTACAAAGACACATGCACATGTATGTTTATTGCAGCACTGTTCACAATAGTAAAGACTTGAAACCAACCCAAATGCCCATCAACGATAGATTGGATAAAGAAAATGTGGCACATATACACTATGGAATACTATGCAGCCATAAAAAGGATGAGTTCATGTCCTTTGCAGGGACATGGATGAAGCTGGAAAACATCATTCTCAGCAAACTAACCCAGGAACAGAAAACCAAACACCACATGTTTTCACTCATAAGTGAGAGTTGAACAATGAGAACACATGAACACAGGGAAGGGAACATCACACACTGGGGCCTGTCGAGGGATGAGGGGTTGGGGAGGGATAGCATTAGGAGAAATATCTAATGTAGATGACGGGTTGATGGGTGCAACAAACCACCATGGCACGTGTATACCTATGTAATAAACCTGCACGTTTTGCACATGTATCCCAGAACTTAAAGAATAATTAAAAAATAATAATAATCCAACAAATAAATGAGGACCATTAACAATGACAATTTAAACCCTTTAGAAGAGCATTGATTTGAGGAATGCCCCCAAAAACTGCCAAGAAAACATAGAATTGTGCACCAATCACATTTGGCAAGAAATGGAATAAGGAATGGAGTTGAGCTTCATTAGTTATTTCTCTAATGGACTTCCCACCTGCAGGGAATGCCAGAGTTAATCAGGTAGATAATTCTTCAGATACTCTGCATCACCAAAAGGTTTAGTTGAGGCTTATAATCACTTGCCCACTTGCCCATGTGTAGCTATTTCCTTTCTTTTTTTTTTTTTTTTTTTTGAGGCCAGTCTCGGCTCTGTCGCCAGGCTGGGTGCAGTGGCTGATCTGCGGCTCACTGCAAGCTCCGCCTCGAGATTCGCCCATTCTCCTGCCTCAGCCTCCTGAGTAGCTGGGACTACAAGCCGCCACAGCACGCCCGGCTAATTTTTGTATTTTTAGTAGAGCGGGGTTTCACGTGGTCTCCGATCTCCTGTGATCCGCCCGCCTCGGCCTCCCAAAGTGCTGGGATTACAGGCGTGAGCCACCGCGCCCGGCGCTATTTCCTTTCAAAGCAAGTCACCCATATCTGCTTATTCTACCATCTAAATACTAATCTGTTCCTAATCTCTGTTTTCCAGTGTACAACTAGTTTAGGATATTGACTACTATATTTTTTATATTCTGTTTCCATGTTACATCTAAATTATTCAGCTAACATATTTATCTAAAATCACAAACATAATTGGATTTATTTTGAAAGAAATAATCCAGGAATGAGAAACAACCTCAAGACAGAAAGAGAAAATAACCTTAAAGCAATTACAATGAAAAACAAAAGGAGTTGTTTAATTCTACCTGGAAGCCATTATGACGAGGTCACCTCTAACTGCTGAGAAGGGGATTAGCAAATTTTAGAGAGGTGTTAACAGCCATGATCAAACTGTGACCTTCTCTTCCATGTAATCAGGACTGAAAAAGCACTGAAAAAAGAACCTCATCATGTGAATGGTGCTAATTTTAACCTATTTTGCACCCTGTAACTCATTCCATGCCTCATCAGTGGTATGGATCCCTCACTTTGAGAAACACTGATTCAGGCTTGTCATCTTGGCCTGGACCATTGCAAGGCATTTAAATTGGCCTCTGTCTCATTCCCTTCCAAAATGCCCACCACACTAGGCACCCATGTGACTTGAAAAGGCAGATTTTTATTTTTCTTTTAAACCTTTCTCACTTTAAACTATACAGTGGTTTCATGGTATGGTATGTGTCCCCAAAAACTGTTATTACAAGGAACGGAATTTTTAAATTTTTTTTAAAAAAAATTCTGAAAGTTGTGTTTTGAGTTACCAAAAGACAATCATGAAAAGATTGGAAGGTGTGGATGTAGTTTCTTTCTTTTATCTTAGCCAATAATAATAACTAATATTTATAATATCAAATTACTCAAAATACTTAAAGACAAAACAGTGTCAGGAACTGTTCTAAGTAGTTGTGTATATGAACAAATGAAACAGATCTGAAAACTGGAGTACAGTGACGTGTCCTGTCCGACATTTCAGACCCTATTAGTGGCAGAACCAAAGCATCGCTCAGATTGAACACAGGTGGTCTGGCTTCTGAGTCAGTGTTTTCAGCCATCTTTTGAGTAACTCAAAATCTAATATATTTCATTAGAATATTTTGTGTTGTTGACATTTAATAGGTTTGTATCCTTTCACCTTCTTTAGATAAAATGAGGGATACTGATACAGAACACCAATTTTATGCAAACTACAGACAGTTTTCTGTCAGTCTGGTTATCAGTGGGCCTGAATTGCTTTGTGTGTGTGTGTGTGTGTGTGTACACGTGTGTGTGTGTGTTTGTGTGTAAGACAACAAGGGAAGAGTAGAGAGGAGCTTTGCTAAATTGTATAGAAACAGTATATTATGAGGTGGATTGTAAGATCATTTTCACATATTGGACATTAATTCTATAGAATACCACTGGATTCTGAAACTCTTTATGTAGATTCTTTAAAATGGTCTTTTGCAGCTTGTGCTAAGCATAATGAAAAAGGATTATGCATTTTTAGGCCTGTCTTGCAAAGAGGTTATGATATCAACAGTTCCTATTTCCCATTTTCAGGGCAGAAGTAAATCTAGATTCCTCTTGCAAGACACAGCTTGTCACAAATGCTAGACTAAATATTCAAAAATAAAGGTGAGCTCCAGAGAGAGCACAGAGCTTCCAAAGGCCAATTTGTACACGCTGTCTTGAGAGCTATTTTCTGACAGACAACAAAAGATGCTGTTCTTGAAAGAAGAAGAGCTTATTTATTTGGGTTGTCTGCAGTAAGCTTCTTTGATGTTTCTTTGACTCTTGATTTTTGTTGGAGGAAAAATGGAAGAGAAAGAGAGACAGAGGAAAAAAAAGTCTATTAAATTGGTAAAGTTCTGGTTCTAATTTTGGAATAAAGAACTCTTTAACCCCACTGGAAATACAGACCTATCTTGGTTTCCCTTTCTCTGGCTTCTACAGCTCTTTGCTATGGGCTATACTCCAGCTCTCTCTGCTGTCTCAAAACCACTTGCTCCTTGGGAAACTGCTGGCAGGGGGAGGAAGATACTCAATACTTTAAACTTACTCTCACCCCTTTTATGAATATACAGGGATTAAGATTAAGTTGCTACTTCCTATATGGAATCTGGGGAGTCAACTTTGATTATTAGACGCTGGCTTATCGGAATGGACTGTTGAGTACCAGGATAATTTCGAGTCTCTAAAATCTTTCTTATTCCATATTCTTAGCCTGGTTAGTAGCACCCTTCTCAATTCTGTATCCCCTTCTTTCCTTCTCTCTCTCCTTTCTCATTCTCTCTCTTGTGTATTCCTTTAACAAACATTTCTGACAGTTTTTCTACCATTACCTATGAGAATCATAAAGGAATTTCACAGATATATTAAAACACAATTTCCTAAAAAAGATGTCATAATATATGGGAAACCATATGGAATACCACTTGTTGGTTAGCTGTTGGGATGTCTTTGGAAGATATCTAGGACCTCTTCAGAACTGGAATTAGAAAAGCCACAAAGAGCCCAGGCAATCCTAAATCCTTATTCTTCTCTTCTATGCTTTTCTCTAAATCTGTGGTATATTCTCCTTTGTACAAACTACTCGTCTTGGTTGTTTCATGTCCAAAACACAAATTTTCTAGGTTAAATTGTTTCTATTATGCGAGTAAAACCAAACTCATTTACAGGCCCCCAGTCATAATTCCAAATTTCCCAGAAAGAGTCTGATTGTCTCCACTTGCTTGAGATGTGATGCCAATGTTTAAGTGATTTCTTGAAGAAGAGCTTCTCTCTTTTTCAGCCATAATCACTTGCTCTGGTAGGGATGTCCTCTCCTCTACTTTTGTAGTTCGGTCTTGAAGCCCCACATCATCGTCATCATCGTCGTTGCCCTGATTATGTGCTAGAATCATGTTAAGACGCCCCCTGGACTTGATTTCCCTCCCTGGGTGCCAGCAGAATACTTTGACATATAAAAAATGTTCAACAAAAGTTAGTGGCAGTACAGTAATGATGATGCTGATGATCAGCAAGAAAAGAAAAAAATTATTCCAGACCAAATTGCAGTTAATTGAGGCAAACGTATCTCAGCTAATTAACTGGATTAATAAGTCTGCTTAGGCCAAATTAATGTCCCCACACGGTAGCAAGATAGGTAAATAGACAAAGATAGTCTTAGAGGAATACATGATATGTAAACACTCAGTAAATGTCAGTTAATACTATATATACTCCCATAAAAGTAGCTTTAGGTGTGAAAAAAAACCTGTGTAAGTGCCTCTGTGTGTGTGTGTTCATGTATATGTATCTTTTCCCAATACACTTGCATCTTTAAAAAAAAAATTCCTAGGTCATTTCCCACCATCCCAATTATCCATTTTGAAACATGTCTTATTTTTTATGAGTTGGTGTTTTGGGGGTATGTACAGTTCAATATCGATTTTTGAAATTTATGTAATACTGTTAGTTGGTGCTGCTGGATGGGATAATGACAAACGATGTCTTTAAAGAAAATGTTTTTTATTGTAAGAAAAAAATAGAAGCACTGGATGTTCTAGCCAGAGCAATTACAAACACACACACACACACACACACACACACACACACACACACGAAGCAATAAAAGAAATAAAGGGCATCCAAATTGGAAAGGAAAGTGAAATTATCCTTGGTGGCAGATAATATGATTTTATATTTAGAAAAACCTAAAGAGTCTACCTAAAAACTCTTAGAACTGATAAACAAGTTCAGTAAAATTGTGAATATAAAATTCGAATACAAAAATTAGTAGCATTTCTGTATGTCAATAGCAAACAGTCTGAAAAAGAAACTAGGAAGGCAATTCCATCTACAATGGCTACAAATAAAATAAAATTCTTAGAATTAAATTTAACCAAAGATGTAAAAAATCTCCATATTTAAAACTGTACACATTAATAAAAGAAATTGAAGGGGTGACAAGAAATTGAAAGATATCCCATGTTTATGGATAGGAAGAATTAGTATTGTTAAAATGTCAATATTACCCAAAGAAATCTATATAATAAATGCAATACCTATCAAAATAACAAATATAATTTTTACAGAAATAGAAAAAATTATAAAATGCATATGGAATCACAAAAGACCCAGAACAGCTCAAGCAATTCTGAGCAAAAAGGACAAAGCTGAAGATATCACATTACGTGATTTCAAATTATAATATAAAGCTATATTAAACAAAACAACACAATACTAGCATAAAAACTATACATACAGACCAATGGAAGATGATAGAAAATCCTGAAATACATTCAGGTATTTGCAGTGAATTCATTTTCAACAACGGTGCCAAGAACATACACTGAGGAAAGGACAGTCTCTTCAAAAAATGGTGCTAAGAAAACTGGATATCCATATGTAGAAAAAATGAAACTAGATTCCTATCTCTCACCACATAAGAAATTAAATTGAAATGCATTAAAGATGTGATGTAAATCTAAGATCCGAAACTATAAAACTTCTAGAAGAAAACATTGGAGAAACACTTCAGGTTGTTGGTCTGGGCAGAGATTTCTTGAGTAAGCCTTCAAAAACACAGGCAACCAAAGTAAAAATGGACAAATGGAACCACATCAAACTAAAAAGCTTCAGCATAACAGAGGAAATAATCAACAAAGTGAAGAAACAACCCACAAGATGGGAGAAAATATTTGCAAACTACCCATCTGACAAGGGATTAATAACCAGAATATAGAAGAAGCTCAAACAACGCAGTAGAAAAAAATAATCTGATTTAAAATGGTCAAAAGATCTAAATAGACATTTCTCTGTTGCTGCTTTATAAGGACTGTTTTCTGTCCTGATGTATCTGGGTGACTATCAAATTCTCTTATGCTATTTAAAACTTAGAATATTTACTATAGCCTTTGTGAATATGACCCCAATTCTCACGTACTTGACCCTGAATACGTCTTCTTTAGTTATGCACAACACGAGATTCTTTGCCTTGTGAAAACTCTTGAACAATATTTTTATGATCTGCTATTCGATATTTGAGTTTTTGCCTTTGTGTATTAAGAAGTCCGCAGTGTACCTGCAGTACTGTGCTAGGCACAAGGGAAACAGTGGTGAACAAAACAGACATCCAGATACTCCTAGAACATGTGGGTTAAAGGACAATATGAATGATAAACAAACAACAAAAAAAAAATACAAATCATCAACTTGTTAATACATAAAAGATCACCAACTGATCTTTTAAGAGTAAATGCCAGGAAGGTAAAGCTTAAGAAAAGTTATATATCATACACAAGAGTGTAAAACTTAGCTTGGCCATTCAAAAAAAAAAAGGTGTCCCTGTGGAAATGTTTAAGCTGAGACCTCAAGGATGAGTACAAGTTATCCAGTTATTGAAAAAGGAGACAATCAATTTGAGGAGAGAAAAAAATATGCAAATATGCTAACTCTCCTTCATGCATTTATTTATCTATTCAACAGACATTGATTGAGTGCCCAACTGATGCTGAGTACTGTTGGAGATAGTGGAAACTCAGAAGAGAACAAGTTAGAAAATTTTAACTCATTTGGAACTGAAATTCTGGTGAGGAAGGCATAGTGCACACCTTCTTTTGGAACTTAAATTCTAGTGGGGAAGACAAACACATGAGAAAATGATGCTGTTTCTAGCACTGACCTGTGTAATGAATGAAATTTATGGCCGGGTGTGGTGGCTCATGCCTGTAATCCCAGCACTTTGGGAGGCTGAGGCAGGCGGATCACCTGAGGTCAGGAGTTCGAGACTAGGCTGGCCAACATGGTAAAACCCCATCTGTACTGAAAATACAAAAATTAGCCAAGAGTGGTGGAACACACTGGTAATTCCAGCTACTTGGGAGGCTGAGACAGGAGAATCGCTTGAACCCGGGATGCAGAGGTTGCAGTGAGCTGAGATTGCACCACTGCACTCCAGCAGCAATATATAATAGGTGGGTCTGGGCAAACCTTTCAGAGGAGTTAAGTTTCAGTGGGTGAAAATGAAGTACACATGTAACACTGAAAGGAGGTCAGTACAGTCGGAGTGAAGAACATCAGGGGCAGAGTTGTGCATAATTCGTCTGGAAAAGTATGTGAGACCAGATCCTGCAGGAATCTCTGATTTTGAGTATATTCCAAATGTCCATGAGCAAAGGTATTAAACAGGGGCATCACATGATCATATTTGCATTTTGTAAAATGAGTAAGCGAGATCGTCTTGTGGAGCATGGATGCCTGTTAAAATCTCTCCTGAGCTGCTAATAGGCATATAAAGACTCGACACTGACTGTCTGTACTATTAAAGCTGAACATGCATGCAACCAGGTGACTTATTCATCCCATTCCTAGGTACATTACCCAACATAAATGCATGAATATTTGCACCAAAACAGATGTGCAGCATTTGATATTTGAAACATTTGAAATTGATAGCAGCACTGTTTGTAGTATCTCCAACCTAAAACCAAACCAAATATTCATCCAAAGTAGATTATATAATGAATTATGTCGCATTCAAATAATGGAATACTTTGTAGCAATAAGAATAAACCAATTACTGCTACACACAACACTGAGGACTAGGACAAACAAGACATTGAGCAAAGGAGCCAAATGTACAAGAATACATACTATGTGATTTCATTATATAAATTTTCAATCTAGGCCTTTAGTGTTTGAATTCAGAATCTGGCTGTCTTTGAGGAGGAGAATGGGAATACCTTGGGGAAGTGGCTTCGGGATACTAACGATGTTCCATTTCTTGATCCACAGAGAAGTGGGATACATGGGAATTTACATTATGATGATTCATTGAGTTGCACAATTGTAATTTTTGCCCTTTCATTGTGTATCTTATAATTCAATTAAAAGTTTAATAAAACCAAGAAACCAAAAAAAAAAAAAAAAGAATAATGGCCACAGGCCAGGTGAGGATTGATTACATCCCAGACCTGAAGGTATAAGAATAAATAAGTAGATTCAAGTGATACTCGATGGATATTAAGGGGCTCAATGACTGGTCACTGAGGAATCAGGAGGAGTCAGAAAATTCTTAGGATTTTGTGTAAACTTACTCTCTCCCTCTCTTTTGCAGGCTTCTTAAAGTTGTGTCTGTATCTCATTCCTATTATCCCCACAGCCAAACACTACAATGGATGTGGAATAAATGAGCAACAAATATTGAATTAATAAATAAACGCCACACTTTCTGATGAGGCGGGAGGCTCTCACTTGATAGCAGAGGATAAAGAGAAGAAGAAAAGCAGGTCAGTAAGCTGTAGCGCTCTCAGCTGTTACTTCATCAGAAAAGGAAATAAATATAGAATTGTTTTGAACAGCAGTATCGATGTTTTCTTAGGTCTCGTGGACACACCAATGAGTCCTAACGTGGGATGAGAGACCATCTATTGACAATCGGCACTCATCATAAGCCTTTTAAAGTTTTCTGCGGAAAGCCGAGATGAAGTAAAAATAGCACCATATTATTCTAAGTCTGACTGATGGGAACAGTTGCATAAAGGTTTCTTGTTAAGCGCATCAAATGTTACCCTTTGTGTGACTTTGGTTTAGCTTGCTAGTCTGATTAAATTCCATTCACCAGCAGAGGAAGCAATTGGTATTTATATGTCTGAAGCTGCTCTGAGTCTGGCCGTCCTAGACAATGTGGATATTTCTGGAGAGAGAGGGAGACAAAAGCCAGAGTTTATCCACTTGGTTTATAAATGGTCACCAGGAACAAATAGATACTGTGTAACCACATGAAGTGCAGTCAGGTTCAGTAGATCTGCCTGCATCTGAGCTGTTTCACATCAGCTTTTTTCTTTTCTTTTTTTCTTTTCTGGATTTATAAAGCTTTTAACAGTCATTTGCCAAAGCATTTTTTTTTTTCCTTCATGGTAAGTGGATTTTTTTCTACAATATATTAGATGCTTAACCACTTTCTTAAAAAGGGCATATTTAGAAAAAACTGTTTCTTAAAAAAAAGTGAGGTTCATGACTATAAACAGCTTCACAGCCTGGACCATGGCTAGGCCAAGAGATTCTGAGTGAGACTGGCTAAGTTTTCACACCTCTGCGCTTACTCTTGTCACAGACATGTGACACCAGTGAAGGAATTTGGGTTAAGGGCCTGTTTTTGCTTAACTGTAAAATTGTGAGCATACTATGTAACTAACAGTTTTATCAGTATTTCAATCTTGAAATAATGTATATTTAATGCCTAAGATGATTCCTGGCATGCAGAGACATGAACATGAATACTACTGGCGTTCTCTTTGTCCGTATTTTGATGTTGAATTACAGTTCATTTTTATGAGCAGGTTTGTTTTATCTTATACCAAGAGCCCTAATTTATTTTACCCTAGGATAATTATATTTCAATTTCAGTTTTTGCTTCCAGTTACTTCCTCACCATCAACCATCAGTATTATTACTGTGTGCCAGTGGATGTCGGTATTCCCATTTGTTCTTTCTTTATCTGCTGGTAAATCAGGTATCTACATTCACAGAAAGGAAGAGCAGAATCTCAGTTCAGGCCTAAGGAGGACTTCATGGGTGAGTCCCTGGACTCTTAGAGCAGCCCTTGAACATCTCTCTTGGCTGCTCAGGGTTCAACTCTTCATCCTTGAGGATTCTTGTTGGATAAGTGAGGTCTTGCTTATAAGTGTTGGAAACTCCTCAAAAAGTCATACTTTTGTGCATGAAGGATAGAAGCTCACTGTAAAGGTGTATAGAAATGAAGCTCAAATATCCTCAAAATAACATTATAATGCATGTTATGAGAATACACATTCTGCTATGCTCATTTGAGGGAGGCACCAATGTTAAGAATAACTACACATTCCTACTCTGATAAAAAGACAAGTAGCTGAAACCAGTTTTACCAATAAGGAAAAACATTAGTATACATTGCAAGGATCAGAGCAGAGCAAAGGGAAAGAAAAGAGCAGATCCATAAGCTGGGCATGCTGACAAGTGCCTATAATCCCCAGCTACTTTGGAGGCTGAGAAGGGAGAATCGCTTGAGCTCAGGAGTTCACAGTCAACCTGGGAAATATAGTGAGACTCTATGTCTCAAACACAACACATACACACACACACACACACACACCCCCCCCAAACACAGAACATTAGGATCATGCCTGTTTCTGAGGCAGTGGGTCTGGAATGAACTGGAATGATCATCTGAAATGCAGGTGATCCCACAAGGTAATACTAATATTTTTGGTTTTGGGGCCACGCTTTGAGAACTGGTTTGGATCCTGACTACTCAGAGTGGTCAAGCATGGTGCACAGACCAGTAGCACTGGCGACACCTGGGAGCACTGTTATACATACAGTCTCAGACCCCCTCTCAGACCTACTGAACTTGTGGGCGCAGTGAAACCTAAGATTCACCAGCTAAAAAAAAAAAAAAAAAAAAAAAGCACACCTGAAAGCAAATAGGCAAAGGGTCAGCCCACTGTTGGAAGAAAATCAGCTGTAATCAAGGGTTAACGTTTGGGCAAATTCATATGGAAATGGAGTTGAAATGATCCTGCATGTCAGGAAATTAAAATGGCAGAGGAGTAAGGGGAGTTGTCACGATAATATCTCACAAATGGAGAAATACAGTTGCCTAGGATGACCGACTGTGTACAAGTTGCTTTTCATCCTCTGGATGTGAACAGAGCTCAAAAAGTATATTCCTGACCTTACTTCCTTCTATAAATTACTGACATGAATACCTCCCTTTCTGTGGATGCACTGAGAGATAACAAAGCATAATGCTCTATAGCCTCTTTCCTTCAGATTCTCAATCTTCAGTGTATGGATGAAGCCACCAATCTGGCAAAACACCCAGGGAAAGCAATTACTTCATTTATGACACATTTAAATTTGTTGAATAAACAATTTTGAGTCTTCTATGGGGCCTATTACACTTGAGCTTGAGAAGTACTTATTATTAATTTTTCAGTTCATATTTACTCAAAGCACTCTAAATCAGCATTTCTAAATAAAGCTGAGTCCAAAGGGCAGAGGGCTGGTAGACACACGATGAGGAAAGCTGACTCTCCACATTCCTTTAGAAAGCTGAGGTTTATAGAGGGTTGGTTTTGGCAACTCCACCGGAAACTTATGTTTGGATAGCAGTCTAACTCTAAACCAGTTCTGACTTTGCCCAGATTTTGGGTATGAGACAATAAATTAGCCTGATATTGTTGGAAAGAAATCTACTCGGGCTAAGAGTCAGAAAACAAACTTGCTTTTATTAGCTCTGTGACCTTGAATATGGCACTTACCATTGCTGAGGGTTAGAAGGTAGGACAGTAGGGGTGGGAGTGGGGGATGATTTTTTTTATGCGACCACCGGAGCAGGCACCGGAGATGAGGCAAGTAGGCAAGGTAAAAAAGCTTTATTAGCTAGCCAGTGTGAAGGAGGAAGGGCCAAGGTTCACCGGTCTCCGGAGGTGGAGGCCGAGGAGGTCCCTCCGGCGTTCTCGGGCTAGGTTCCTAAGGTCCGCATATGAGGAGGGACCCAGGAAGTTCGCGCCTGGCGCCTGCCGGGAGCGGCTTTTCTGTATAAGGGTTGGGAGTGGGAGGGCAATAGGCGGGACACGGGCGTGTCTGGGGCGTTCCGTAGGTGCGGCCAGGTAAGTTTCGGTTTCCTTGATCGGACGCCATGTTGCGCCTGTGCAGTTGGTCTGTATTTTTCCCGGGCTTGGGATGCATTTTCCCGCGCGCGGGTAAGTTGGTGATGAAGAACCCGGAAATGCGCCATCTTAGTCGTCTTTGTCTCTCCCCCGGTCCAGACAGGGGACACTTACTGAGAGCAAAGCACAAAAGACTTCTATAACAATGGATATTAACCCTGCTTACTCTGTCTCCATGCACTGAAAGACACATGCAAGAGACACAGAGATGTGCATTAAAATGCAGAGTTTGCTGCAAGCAGTTATCACATCAACTTGATCGTATCAGCCATGTCTCTAAACTTGTCTGTCTGGATTCTTCTTCAGGAACTACTTTCGGCTGGTAAGCAGATCTTACAGTATAGTAGTTAAGCATATAATGTTTGGAACCTGACAGATACAGGCACAAATCTCAAGTCCACAACTATGTGAACGTGAGTAAGGTGCAAAACATTGTTAAGCAATTGTTTCCACATCTGTAAAATGGAAAAAAAAAAAAGTTCCTACCTCAATGCTGTATATGCTGAATGAGAGGGAAAATGTATAAAAAGTCTTAACCATAACATAATATGGAACCTAACACAAACTTAGCCTCGATCAATTCTGAATATTTTGACCACTGTGAATTTTGAATTACTTACTTACATTTTAATCAAGATGGCTATTTCTATCTATTTTCTAATCTTTGTCCATCTAGATATCTCTTGTGGGACACTTTCACCTGGACTACATTTGTAGCTATTTAACGATTCCTAGGTCCGATGCATGTAATATGAACAGTCCTTTATCCCAACCTTTCTTAAGTTCAATCCCCATTCAGGTCCTAACCGCATTCACCTTTTTTCCAGGTATATTAAGTTGGGCTTCTTAGAAGTAGGTATCAGGAAAAGGATCCATGTGAATACAAATAAATCAAGAATCGTTTTTTTAAAAAATGATAAGAGGGAATGGGGGAAGAAAAGAAGGCCCCACAAGAGTGTGGTATCAAACAATGTGTCAGGGAGGTAAATGTTGGCGCAGCCCCACACATGATCTCTGGAGACAGTATGGATTATACACAGGTTTACAGGTAAACTAGCTCCCTGAAAATATTGGAATTATCCCAAACAGATGGCAAGATAACTGGCTACATCCATCACTTATTATTTGAGGGCTGCCCCAGAAATTTGAAGGTTTCCATGTATTAAAGCAAGTTAGCTACTGATAGCCTGAGGGAAGTCTGCCTGCTAAGAAGCACATGTGCCAGCTGTTGAGAGTAAAGGTGTACATGGAACTGACCATGAAAACAGTGTAAAAGGAATCATAGGAACATAGGCAGAGCCCTGACAACATCTGCCATAACAATAATGCTAATATTAATGTTATCAGAAAAGGGGTCTTAATGCAGCCCCTAAGAGTGTGTTCTTGCAGACAGGAATTCAAGGTGAGTCGTAGAGAGAAGAGAGGGTTCATAGAAAGCTACCCTATTACAGAGTAGGGCATACTCAGAATGCAAGAAGAGGAGTGCTTCACGGTGAGAAGAGATAGTTTCTTGAAAACTACTCCATTACTGAGTAGAGTGTCCTCAGAAACCACGTGGAGGAATTCACTATCTTTGCTTGAAGATTTTCTTATACAGGAGTCTTATCTATGTAAAGAATAAACTAAGCTGTGACTACATGTGGGTGGGCTGACAGCATGACAAAATTTGTTCTATTGTTTTAAATAAAACTATCTGTGACATGTTAGTGTGTAAGTACCTTGAAGTATAACTATAATTATCTTGAAAGCACATGTTGTTATGGTTATTGAGGCATCTAGGCTTTCTGTTTTTGTAGGAGTTTGTCCTTACAGGCATGACCAAGCTGACTCCATAGGTAGAAACATCTTAGGACTATAGGTCATGACTAGCAAAGGCTGTGCCTTGCCAATTTTAAGATGGAGTTGATTTTAAAATGGTGGCACTCTGGCTTTCCTAGGCTCCTGCTTTCCTGACATTAACATCCCAGCAAAAAGTTTCCATGAACATAGTAGTCTGCCCTTTGTACTTTTGCCATCATCTCATTTTGCTGGGTAAGGATTATTAGTCCCATTGATAGATGGTTTAGGTGAATATCAATTAACATACATGCATATGTACACATCCATAGACATCAATATTTTAAACTTCCTGTTTAACAATTTATTCCATGATATTTGGTTTTTTTTTTTTTTTTTTTTTTTTTGAGACGGAGTCTCGCTGTGTCACCCAGGCTGGAGTGCAGTGGCCGGATCTCAGCTCATTGCAAGCTCCGCCTCCCGGGTTTTTACGCCATTCTCCTGCCTCAGCCTCCTGAGTAGCTGGGACTACAGGCGCCCACCACCTCGCCCGGCTAGTTTTTTTTGTATTTTTTTAGTAGAGACGGGGTTTCACCGTGTTAGCCAGGATGGTCTCGAACTCCTGACCTCGTGATCCGCCCGTCTCGGCCTCCCAAAGTGCTGGGATTACAGGCTTGAGCCACCGCGCCCGGCCGATATTTGGTTTTACCATGAAAGTAGGTCATTTAATTAATTAATTAATGTTCGTTATACAAATTTATCTTTGCTGTAGTGCTTTACATGAAAAGGGGAATAGTCTTTGATAAAATGTATTTTTAAGTATTTAAGTCCCTTTTGAGTCAAGGCAGTTTCAATCATCAAAAGTTTGCATGTATAAATTGCATGGAAAAGTCCCAAAGGAGTGCAAAGAGAACTCTTGTCTCTCATCTGGGCTACAAGAGACATACTTTTCTGAGATTATGACTTATGATGTTACTATCACGGTGCATATTAAAATTTTTTCTCAATATGAGAGCCAGTGTTGATTTTCAATGACACATGTAAAGAGCTGAATACAGAATATCTAGATTTCTGTCATGTATTATTATTATTCTCTACAGTTCCTGCTGATCAGTTGAACCTCTCACAATAAGATATGGATCAAAGATGGACCTCAGAATTCCCCACTTATCAGTTCCTAGAATGATAAAAGAGTTGAGAAACATCTAAATTCCTGATATCTATTGATTCTGACATGTACATAAAGCAAACTGCAGTCATTAGGGTCATATAAAGTTCTTATAGCTATCAGCCCATCACCTTCCCTCATGGGAAAAGAGAACCAGGCAGTGGGATCTTCTCCTTGACTCCTGGGACCCCAGGCTGCCTTTCTTTTCATTTGAGTTAAGATGTGTTGGTTGCCTGGATACGGCTGAGCTTGTGAAAAAAAATGTCACTGAGCTGCTGTCATGATGGCCATTTTATTACCATGATTTATAAATGGATTATCTGTGAAAATGGCTCTGGTTTTAATCATGCCCCCTGCAGGAAATGGCCTGTTCTTATTGGTTTGTTTCAATGACAGGTTCAGATATCCTGATATTTTATAACAGTTGGCAGATGCTTTACTGCAAATGATATCCGTCCTCCAGAATGAATTAGTTAACTTCTAATAGCATCAGGAAGTGTATCCTGCCCACCCCCTCAATCTTATTTCAGATTCCTTCTTCTGGAGCATCAAGCTCCCCTTAGCTTTCCACCCTATTTTCTTGTAATTCTGTTTCAAGGAGGAAACAATCAACAACAAATTACTTCCACAATGTTCCACATATGGGATTCACTCTTTGATGTTTTACAACAAATGGATTTCAAATAGTGAACGGGAAAAGATGCACGGTTTCCTCGGTTTTGTGGTTCCACAGGAGGAAGGCGATGCTTTGCTAGGGTGCCTGGAATCAATCCTATCATCAACATCAGTTTATTGAGTCTGTATCCCAGGCTGATAGCTTTACACGTGTTGTTCCTCACTTTCAAAGCAAGGTGGATGATCTTCAAAACAGGAATTATCTTCACCACCCCCAGTCACACAAGGTTAATTTAAGTGACATAGTTAAGTGGTAGGAGTGAGATTCCACCCAGGGGTCTAGGATACAAATCTTCAGTTATTTTCTTCACTTCATTGCTTGCTAAAGCTTATTCCATAGAACACTAGTTCTGTACAACATCCAAACCTTCATTCCCTACCTGCAATAAGGTTAAAAAATAAAGAAGCAAAAATAAATATCTGGGGAATAGTCTTGAAGATTCACTGTACATGCTAATATTATTCTGAAAGCTCTGAGAGTCCCTACTTTCTGCTGATAGTTTCAACTGATTTTTTCCCAAAACTTAGTCAAACATGAAATACATGTTTAATTAACACCTACTAATGGAACCCTGTAAATAAGGGTTTGCTAAGCTTCACTAGAGTATGTTTCAGTGCCTATACTTACAGATTTTTTCTTCTTTTAAAATCTACTTTTTTAGGAGTTTGATATAATTTTATAATATTTGTAAAATCCATACACTCTATCTTTTTTTCCATCACCACAATAACCTTTCTTTGAGCATGAATGCAGTGTGAGTACCATGCTTTTCCTCACTTCATCGCAATTACAAAGATCAAAAAGATTAAGAATTTTATCTAAAATTACAGAGCTAGAAAATGGCTGAGCAGACAGTCAACACTCTCATTTACTTTTGAATTTTGAACATGGAATCACAAGAAAGTGTGCATAGACATTATCTAATCCTACTCCATTTTTTGGTCTTGGAAATTTGAGTTTTTGAGGATTTAAGAGATGATGCTCAAGCTTCAGAGTAAAAAGGCAGTGGAGCAGGGATTAGAATTCAAGTCTTCTCATCCTCAGGCTAAATCTGTTTCCAGAAAGATCTGAGTGGCACTTCTGGCAACACATCAAAAAGATTTTCTACCACTCCTTCTCATTTTAGAAGTTCAAATATGTGAATCAGGTCATCTAGCATGCAATATGCTCAGCACCCTAATGCGTTTTGTAACTAAATGGAAACTCCACTTTTAATTAACTAACATTGATTAGCATATCAGTTACTCTAACTCATTACAAACAAATTAGACCAAAAATCTGACCATATGAGCATGAAATAAGCACTATTAAATTTCTATTCAGATAGAGATTCAACTAAACTGTTGCTTCTAGTATCAAAAAAGCAAAAGTATCCTTTGCTAAGATTTAACTTGGAATCAATATTAAAAGCTGTCTCTAGTTTTCATTTTATATATTCCTCTCATCTCCGTGGAATTTCCTGATCACCTGAATGATAATTAAATCACACCAAATGCGACTTACATTCAACTATAAGATTTTATCAGACATAAAAATTTTTTTAATAGATCTTAACATTTGAACATTTGCAAGATTTAAGATTTACTTTAGGAATGAAAAATAGACTGTAGTCATGTTCCTTTTGTAGGAAGCATATAAATAGGATATACACAAATCTGACCTAAATTGAGGCATGTTTATTTTCATTTATTAATATTCAGTTTTTAGAGGAGATTATATGCTTCTTATCAACAGTAATTCCCCCTAGCATTGCAAGGTTATTTGTGTATTATTAGTTGTGTCTGTTACTAAAGGGCAGTAAAATAGAGAAAAATGCTAATCTTCTCAAGCAACTCAGATGGTGACCAGGTAAAAAAACAACCAAAAAAAAAAAAAAGAGACAGAGAGAGAATACAGATTTGAAACTATAGGACTATGACGATGAATATGGGCCTTATTTGGCTTATTAAAACATGTAGAATACAGTAAAGGAAATGGAATACATTTGATTTGAAGTCAAGATATTGGCATTTAAATCTTATTTCTCCACTAACTTCTCATCCTTTGGTAAGAATGTTAATCTCTATGGGCCCCTAAATATTTTCATCTGGAATTTACAGAGAGACTGCATTTCCTCCCTTACAGTTATCTACTGTGAGGTAAAGGTGATTGATGTAAGTTTCTAATACATGTCTCACACAGTAGGAACTCAACACAGGGAGTGGTGTTACATTACCTTGTGATTGACATTTGCATGAAAATGATGCTATATAGCCAGCTATCATTCCAAGTGGGTTAGAAATTTAGTACAGTTCTACCTATAGGTACAGGGACTTTGGTTATGTCTGCTTCTTAAAGGTGAGATAGACAATTGATACATAAGAAAATGTAAATATATTTACTTTATTCACAGGCTGTAATTTCATTGGTGCTAACCAAATTGGAAACATTGCATTATTTTTAAGCTATTACAGTTACATGTGAATAAATCTGTTTTATTAAACCATGCCTGTTACAGACAACTGTCATAGAATAAACTGAGCTGAAACTGAATGGCAGCCAGCAGGTTATCCTCTTTCAAAGAGATCAAAGCAGAACAGTGTATGAAAATACCATGAGGTAGTTTGGTTGTGTGATGTTTGCCAATACACTGATGTTCTGAGATTTGCAGCTTCTTTACATGTCAGGTGGCACTAATAAAAAGTAATAATAATATATGGAGATCTATGTCTGAACCTATGACATAGATATATGTGTATTATTATTTTATATGCATATTGGGTTTTTATTAGTGTGGCTCGTATATAGGAATACACATATGTACATACATAATCACTCTTTGGAAAATGCTTATTGCTACTGGAGAGTTGTTAGACTCCAAGTTGAGGGTGGTGTCTATTTGTGTTCTCAAAATAACATCAGAGCAGAATATTAGGCCAATATTCCCCACATTCTGTTTGTCAACATGACATCAACCATACACCAAAGAAGCAGTCGTTCAAATTTATTTTAAAAAAAGAAGAAAAAAGGAATAAACTAGAGGTTTGTAGTAGAGCAACCATCATGAAATCTGTTTGGTTCAACACAGTATTGGACAGTAGTTTCATTTAAATGTGGCCTGACACTTGGCTTAGAAGTTGACCACCATCTTGAGTCTCTGACCTGAACATCATGCGTGCATGGACACACATACACACTTACACACACACACTTATTCAATTCTTATGAAGCATATTATGAACTTGTACTTTAAAGCAATAATCTGATTTCTTGTTGAGTTTTCAAATATCCGGTATAATTTCAAAGCTTTTACAAAGAACTCAGGCTCTCTGAAAATCATTGTTCTGATACATTGGCATAATCTTCATGTTTTGATTTTCTTGTTTTCTATCTATATATAAATTATTTTACAGCTTTAATAATTAGAATTAAGATGTTTCAGTATTTTGTTTTCCATTTTTCTGTATCTATTTTCTTCCTTCCAAATTCATGGAAAGTAAACCCTCTAGAGAAAAGGAGGAGGGTGACATTTAGAGAGAACCGTGATGTGCCAGGCATAGAACAGAACACATTACAGTGGTGGTTTCGCTTAATCATCACAACCATCCTGTGAGATGGGTATAATTTCCAGATCTCACAAGTGAATAAACAAAGCTCCAGAGTGGCTCTCCAGACCAATGAGTGGTGAAAGAGCTGAGTCTTGAGCGGGAGTTTTGGTGATTACAAACCACAGTCCTTCCATGCTCTTGTTCCTTTGAGTGTCAGTGGTCAAACTCCTCTTCTATAAAACTTGTCAGTCAAACAGAATGTTAAGCTTAGTCTTATCATACAGAACCTCCAATAAGTGACAATCAGTGGTGAAAAAACAAAACTAGGTCATGCAATGAAATCGTCGTGAAATATTGGCTTTGACTTATTGATGAAATTAATGGGAAACCAGTGTAAACATTTAATATATTAGCTCTTCTCTGAATGAGAAACTCATATGGGGACTTGGCAGTAATACAGAGGAGATTCTTGTATACTGGTCAGATGTGGTAGTGGTGCCCCTTCCAGCCTTCTCTTTCATTTCCCTCATCAGTAGCACCAAGCCTATCCTGATATCATCATCAACATAAGTTAACGATGCTGATTCCTTCATCATGATTAGCATCACTCCACTGAAGATCACTGGAAATGCACCTTTGGCCTGGGGAATCCAGTCAAGTTATCCAACCCTGGAGTAGCTTCTTCGGAAGTTGTCTCTGACTCTTAATAGTCTGCAGGTCTTTGTCATTGGAAAACTGAATTTCCTGTTGTAGTGGCAGAATTTGCTTATTGTGAAAACGATTACCACA
Source organism: Papio anubis (assembly GCF_008728515.1). Classification (NCBI taxonomy): domain Eukaryota; kingdom Metazoa; phylum Chordata; class Mammalia; order Primates; family Cercopithecidae; genus Papio; species Papio anubis. The sequence goes on along the minus strand of NC_044993.1, from coordinate 25,468,773 downwards.
TTAGATGTCTCTGCTTGCAATTTATTTGGAAAGATAAGACAATATTTTAGAAACTACTGCAAATACCACACAAATGATACATGAGACACAAATAAACACATACACACACGTGCAAAAAAATTGCTTGTTTCTTTACTGATGTCATTTGAAAAATCCTAGGTTCAATCATGTTGAAAATATTTTAAGCAGTAAAACTTTTTTCCAGACTCATTAAAATTGCAATATGAATGCCTGGCAAATGTATCTTTGCACATAGGATTTTCTTCTATTCCTGGATTAAGTCTGAATTCTTGCAGTCAGTATAATTATACAGAAGGCATATAGGAATGTATGGGACTATGATTATCCATAAACTTTGAAGATTTCTAAACAACATGTGCACAGAGCTTTATGTGGCAACACAGATTGGGGAAATGATGTCTTTCCATGAGATGAGAAGATGAGGATAAGATCATCATCAAAAGGAACAAAGAGTAAATGAAACAGCTTAGCTCCCTTGAAAAGACTCAGGCACATTTGTCATATGTGTTTTTAAAATTTCAGTAATGTTTAAATTGCACTGGACCCACTGGCTAGTTAAGCACCATGAACCTCCCAATAACTCCATCACTTAGGCCCTAAAGCCATTTATCTTTTGTCTGTTTTTTGTTTGTTTGTTTTGTACTTTTGAGTAATCTGGCATTATAGAAGGAAGTTAACTATAATGGCTACAGGCTCTGTGGAGCTCAGACTTTGAAGCCAGATACAACTTCAATACATCCTTGAGTTAATTGCCAGTATTTTAAAACCTTACTTTGAACAATATCCCCTTCTCAGAAAAAAAAAAAATTCCCAAAACATTTCGCCTGCCAAATGACTGTGAATAATACTTATCTAAAAAAATTGATGTACTAAACAAAAACATAAATACAAAGCCCTTAATACAAAGCTTGCATTGGTCAAAAGTTCCTTAATTATAAATCGTACCAGTAGTAAAAGTAGTAATAGAGACCTGGTAGTAATATCCATATTAATTATCTGTACATGATATTATTAATTCCATTTATGAACAACTGTATATCTAGGGGTAGTTCCCAAGAGAAGAAAGGAACTAAGTATAAACAGTTCTGGAGCCCCATCACAAAATAGCACAATGGTTCACAACAAGTGAGAATTCAACCTAGAAAAGACTTGTGTTAGCGAAGGGCTAGGAACTTCCATGTTGTTCAATGCCCGCACTCACCACAGTAGACCCTTCTGCTAGATGAGTCACGTGTTTCCTACAGATAGCTTTCTTCAATTCTCAACAAACATTTTGAAAATGTTCCTGGAGACTAGGAACATTGAATTGTTTGAATTGTCCTTTTAAGAAACCAAGAGGGCCGGGCGCAGTGGCTCATGTCTGTAATTCCAGCATTTTGGGAGGCCAAGGAGGGTGGATCACTTGAGGTCAGGAGTTTGAGACCAGCCTGGCCAACATGGCAAAACTCCGTCTCTACTAAAAATACAAAGAATTAGCTAGGCGTGATAGTGTGCACCTGTAATCCCAGCTACTGGGGAGGCTGAGGCAGGAGAATCACTTGAACCCAGGAGTTAGAGACTGCAGTGAGCCGAGATCATGCCACCGCACTCCAACCTGGACAACAGAGTGAGACTTTGTCTTAAACAAACAAACAAAAAGAAACCAAATGGACAACACAGCAGTTCTTCCCCAAATCAGTCCATGTTATGATGAGACAAAAACAGGAAAGAAGATCTTTACCAAGTATAGACAAGAGGGACTATGAGCTTTAGAGGACATAATCAACACATTAAATGGTATTCAAAATAGGACAACTGAAATAGTGAAGAATTAAAAAAAAAAATACTTGTACTATTAGAATAACATTTAAAGGCCAGTGTGTGGTTAATTTGATGATGAGAAATCAGAAAGAATAAAGATCTGACTACAACTACGTGTAACTGAATGAATCCAACCATAATTCATATTAATCTGGAAGGTCAATTAAGGAGCAATAGAGGTCAATTGATTCTAATAAAAGAGTTCTCTAATAGAAAGACTTATCCAAATATATATTGTGCTATCTCAGAAGATAGGAAGCTTCCATCAGTAAAGTTATGCAAGAAGTTAAATGTTCATTGTTCATGAATCTATCTGGAGGAGCGACCATATGATAGGGGAAAGCTTTCAATGCCAAGATGGTCTTGAAGGCAGGCCTGATGGTTTTGTGTCTATTGAGTGTTGATCAAGTTTTCCTGCAATCATAGTAAATCCTTGTGCTTTAATTTCCAAAAAGATCAACTGAAACTACATTTTCAAGTCCTAATTATAATCTTTGACTCAGAATTTTGAAGCAGGAAGGGACCAGAGTAATAATGCAGACCAGCTTCTACAGAGAGGTTTCACCATCCTGGCTGTCTGGGACAGAATGTTGGATAGGGGCCTGTGGCTTTGTCCTGGCTCTGTAGGAGTGAGTGCCTGATCATTTAATAATGACTGCAGTGGACCAGGGGATAAGTTGAGTGGGAGGAGGAACATATTTGTGTGCATGTAACATCTTTGCCCAATCTATGCTGCTTTCTTGCTTCATAAGTGGGACTCAGAAAATTTCAGTTTCCCAATGGCAATGCTTAGGTTATGGAAGAGGACATGAAGTGTTATCAGTGATGTGCCATGAATAAATTGATTATCCGTCAGATTTCTACCGACCTTTTGTTAGTTTGTTGTTTAGTTTGTGTACACCACATATACAGAACTAACTCAAACGTGTTAATGATACGTTTGAATAGCCCTTCAATAATGTCACTTATGTGGAACTTATAATGTGTCAGGCACTGTTCTAGGCACTTGTCTACCTATACTTTACTCATCCAATCCTCACTCATAACACATCTATGAAGTATGTTCTATTTTGATAACTCCTATTTTACAGATAAAAAACTAGACCCAGAGAGGTTGAATATCTTACTAAAGGGTTGTGTAAACAGCAGACCTAGAATTTGAACCCAGAAAGCCTAGACCGAGAGCCTGTGGTCTGAACTACTTTGTTGCTTTCTTCTGTGGGATGTTTGTTAGGCTACTGAATAAATAATTAGTGGCAGAGCCTCTTTACAATATCTTAAGCTTGTCCCTGGATGTTCCAAGGGGAGTTTTCTGGATATTCCAGTATTGCACAATCCTCTAGCACCTTAACTATCAGAGAAAGAGATGTGTACAATCCACTTGGAAGTGGCTACTGATCATTATCAAAATAGTTTTAAGAAGAAAAGAAATAAAATTCCCATTCTCTCAAGCCAAATAAAGACTTCTTTCATGAGGAAACAAGACACATGAAGCCAAAACCAATCCTAGAACTCTTTTAAAATTAATGAATGGAGACATTGGCAGAATGGTGTGTACCCTCTCTCCTTTTACTAGTCACTCATTTTCTTCAGAACTTCTTTTATGACCCACTGGGCTATAAAAATTACATTTTTAAAACTCTGAAAAGAAATTAGCAAAAATAGCAGTTTACAATAAAAAATATTTCTTTATAAAAGATGCATGCCCTAACCACAGTGTTCCTCCGAATTGTGTGCAACATGCTAATTACAAAGGACCCCAGGTTTTGTTAAGTATAGGCTTTTAATGAAAGAAACATAGTCATAAGACTAACTGCAGCTGTTGAGGGCAAAAAAAAAAAAAAAAAGGTTGAAATAATAGGGTGGACTGGAAAAGAACGAGAGAAATAAATCTGCTTGCAATAAGATTTGTGGACCAGTGCCAGCAAAGTCAAGGGGAGGAGGGCTCCCAATTCAGTATTTCCCCCTGGTTTGAGGACAGTATATGGGCATGTGTGCTTACAGGACACACAATTCCCAACTTGCCCATTGGCAAGTCAAACTTATAAGCAATTTTGGCCTGGAACAAGGGCTTAATCAAGGAACAATGGCTTCAAGGCTATGAAAAGTTTAGAATACTGTATTATAATAAAAATCATGAAAGAATTCTGATATAAATGCATAAATGATATGGAAAACAATGCAGGGACACAAATGCCATCAGAAGAAAGAGGGTCAGGTAAATTTGTATGAGATGTACAGAAAAATATGCAGATATAAAAAGGATATTTTTATGAGAGATACAGATTACAATTAATTTTACAATTTAACTGTAAAATTAATACAAGGGCAGAGGTGTTTACTCCCAATGACCACCTGGGCTTAGATATATAACTAAGGAGAGTCTTCTCTTTTTCTCCCATGATTCCAACTATCTTAGAGCTCTCTACACCCTCTTCAATGTGCCTTTCCCCCTTTCCCTTACCTCATCCAGTTTTATTCTTTCTCAGTGCTTACCTTTATCAGAAACTTATTGTTCATGTATGTCATTATTTGACATTCTTTCTTTCCAATTAGAAAGTCAGTTTTGCGAGTGCTAGTGCCTTGTCTATCATATTGATTATATCTTCCCAGTACCATAAATGAAGCCTGATGTAGTGAGTTTGGATAAAATTTTAAATGAATGAACAGCACTCACAGGAATAGTCCCCACTGGGAATTTGACCAGATATTGGGCTTTGAATTCTAGAAAGAGCAGGGTTATATGTCAAGAACTTGGTAGCCTTAACAGAACAGGAGATGTTGAGTAGTTCAGAGTCTCAGAGACAAGGAAAAGTCTCAGATATCAGACAAAAGAAAAAAGATCCAGATGGGACTCATAGACGAGGTAATCTGCTGCTTCACCCTCTTCTTCCACTTATTCGTTGAACACTTATTGTTCAACCACTACACTGTACACAGTAGACTCTGGTGAAACAGTGACAAACCATGCCTAACCACTCTATTCAAGGATCTTGGATCTAGAAAGAAAAACAAATGTGAGATAGGGCAAATAAAGCACAGAGGGAGAATTGGGTGATGTTGGGCAAGGACAGATGCCAGGGAGCATCCCTGGGCTACATAATTAAGACTCATCTGAGTCAAATTAGTAGGGAAGATTGTAAGGCAAGTACTGAGGACCTGGTAATTAACAGAGTAATTAGTTATCTGAATTGTGGGGAAATGGAGAGCTATGAAACAGGACCATTTTCCTTTTTACACATTTTTTTGGAATGGGTATGGAACTAAGATAGCATGAGTTGGCCAACTCACCCAATACAATGTAATATTGTGTTTCCAATACCATAGTCATTATTCACATGCAGCAATTTTAAGTTAAATTTTAATTAATTAAATTGAATTGAATTAAAACTTTTGCTGCTTATTTTAAGTGTTTGATAGCCATATTTGGCTAGTGGTTACCATATGGGACAGCACAAATGTAAACCATCCCTAACATTACAGAATGTTCTATTAGACAGTGCTGGTCTAAGGAGTATTAGCTATAATCTGCCTTTCTTTCTTTTTATTTATTTATTTATTTTTGCCTAAAGTCAAATGAACCAATTTTCTATGGCTCAGTACTCAAAATTCTCTAATGTCGTTCATTCATTCATTCATTCATTCATTCAAGCAACAGTTAAGTGGCTGTTATGTACTAGTTTCTGTTTGATGATTTGGAGACACAAAAATAGATGTGGCCAATCTGTGAGTTTCTCTTATGGGGTATAGACCCTGCGGAAGAAGAAGACAACAAATAAGTAAACACATCTAGACGTGATGTAATTTTAAGTAGTGATATAGAGTTCAAAATGTCTAAAATGTTGTTAGTTCATATTAGTCTGAATGGAGCCATTCTATGTCTGAGCTCCCCTTCCTAGCGTTGGTATTAGTAACACCAGAAGTAAAATTTTTATCTGTTGTGGTTTTGCTTCTAAAATAAATGTCATTCCTTTCAAATGCCTGGATATTGTACATTTTTCTCAATTACCATATTTTCTAGTTCAAATAACAGGGCAAGTGATCTCATAAGAGCATTTATTTTGATTTTCTGTTTGTGAATATATTGTGAGCATGACAAAAGAAAAATTAACTGAAATTTAGCTAGCAGTTTGCTCAATCATTATGGAAAAGCATATACAGATAATCATGGAAAATCTAGGGATACTGTACCATTACTGGGATCTGTGGCATTTTTCTACTTTGAACTAGAAAGACAGCATCTATGTATTTCAATCTTTAAAAGCAGGTCAGTTTTAGAAAATGCACAACTTTGTCAATCTTATAATCATATTATCAACTAAGTAGGAGAGAAAAAAGAGAGAGTTAAACACCACCACCTGATTAAATAGCATCATCGCCTTGCTTTAATGTAAACTTTTGGTTTAGAGAAGCATTACTATGTAATTCTCTTAGCTTAAAAATCTCAAATATTTACTAAACTTTAAAATTTTGGGAAGATATTTGCCTAAGACGTTGTCATAAATGGCTTTTTGAGGTTTAATGATTACTTACTATCATTGTATCATTTTGTTAAACTATAACATCATTACAGAAAAATGTCAAGGCAATTATTTAAAATTTGCCAACAAACATGTACTATGCAGTCAGGCCCCAAATGAGGCTTGTTCTGAGCCTCATTTATTCAGCATAGCAGAGACTTCATGAGTGAAGTCTCGGGAGTTGCCCTTTTTGTCCATCCAGAGGTAAGTATAGTTTATGTATGTTTGCTTAAGCAAGATTCAAGTTGGTAACAATTGAGATTACAAAGTTGGCAACAACTGAGATATAATCTTGATGTTAGAAGCAGCCCACTTTTTTTCTAATGCAGAAAATCTCACAGCAACTAAAGGTAAAGTTACAGCTGGAAGTAAAATGAATAATTGCTTATTATTTCTACCTTTCTATAGAGTAGTGACTAGGCCCAATGAAATTCAGTAACTTACCTAATGCACAGCTGATTTTTAACACTTTGTCATGAGGTTGAGCCATCCATCCAGTGCCCCTTTCTTGATGACCTAAGATGGGATGAATTCCTCTCAGGTCTTTTTATCAGGAAAGTTGTTCCTTTGGTATATTCAGAATCTAACCATGTGCTTGAGTGCAATTCCGTCATCACTATCTGTCAGCGCAGAGCAAAAGCAAACTCCTAAGCCTAGTGACAGAGTTTTTGAATGTTTGCCTGCTCCATACTTCATGTGATCCCCAGTGCGGGAGGTGGAGCCTGGTGGGAGGTTTTTTGGTCATGGGAAAGGTTCCTTCATGAATGGCTGGGTGCCTTCCCAGTGGTAATGAGTTACTTCGAGATCTGGTTGTGAAAAAGACTCTGGGACCTGCCCACTCTCTCTCTCTCTGGCTCCCTCTCCAGCCATGTGACACACCAGCTCCCCCTTTGCCTTCTGCCATAAGGAAAAGCTTCATGAGGCCTCACTAGAAGCCAGGCAGATACTGGCGCCATGCTTGTATAGCCTGCAGAACAGTGAGCCAAATAAACCTCTTTTCTTTATAAATTACCCAGCCTCAGGTATTCCCTTATAGCAATGCAAAATGAACCAATACACCTAAATAATGATTTCAGTAGTTGAAAGTATGGGAAAACTTTGGATGTTTATTCTTTGTTTTGGTTTGATTGTGCCTCTGTCTCTCCATCAAGAAACAGGCAAGAACTCATCTTGGTCAGTGTAATTACTTTTGTTTATTTGGGCATGGTTAGAAGCATGTCTGTAGTCGGTGAACAGGTTAGTGCTAGTTTCGCGAGGTAGAAAAAATTCTCCCCACTCCTCAATCTATTTTTCTAAGTTATTTCCTAAGTTGAATTTGCAGGGAAATTTCTGAGAAATAGGGATACAGACTAGGAATCTAAGTGTTTACTCTTATCACATGCTGTGAGGTTAAAATAATTATGGTACAGAGGCTATTTCAATAGTACCTGCATGATGTGTGTGTGTGTGTAAATGATGTCTACATATTATTGTACATATGTATATTTGACCATTATATACGTATGTATAACTTGTTTATTGACTTGAATGATTATCTTACTTGTTCATCCCTTCACTCATTTGTAAATTGTAGTGGCAGTGTTTATAATAAAAGTAATAGCCAAACTAAGTAAACCTAGGCCCTTGCCCTTACAAGGGTGACTTAAAGACCCTACTATGTGCCAGGTTTTTTTTTTTCTCAAATGGCACATGTTGAAGAGTACATGGCTTTGCTCAGGAGTGTGTCCCTGAAGATGGATTCATTCTCATGTATGTTTAAAGAAAGACACTGCCAGGGTTTTCCTGAAAAATGGAGATGTTTGAATAATTTAGCAGATTGTCAGTGGTGTGACCACATAGAGCTTGTGAAACAGGCTACAGCATAAGACATGGTTCCTCTCACGGAGCTTGGTTTTAAGAGCTTCCCTTCTTGGGAAGGAGGGAGGGACTTCTAACTGTGTGGTTATTTACTTCCTGTTGCTAAGCGTCTCAGCCTCCACAGAATGTATGCTGTTTTCATTGACATTTTGAAGAATAAGCTTCAGTAATCATAAATTATTCTCTCTTGTTTACTTATGAGGAGAGATCTTCAACTTCCTGGAGATTGAAGTTGCTAAAGTCTGTTAATAGAGCATTTTGGAGATGTTTTGGTAAATGGAAATGATGACTTCCACAGCTAACCTACAGCGTAATGTCATTACGTTTTGTCTATAAAATGATGCTACATTGTCTATAGTTTGAATCACTAAATTATGTCTCCCTTAAGCTGAATATATTATCATAGAATAATTTTTAATATTATGTTTTACAAAAACATTATTGTAGCTTTTGTTTTGCATTCATTTTTTTCTTTCTTTTCCGCCACAAAGACATTGAAGTTTCAATTAAATAAGAGATCACATGACATAGTATGTTAAAGCCAGAAGTAAGAAATTTACCCTACAACTTACTAGGTACTTGGCTATGGGTGCTTTGAGCAGCACTCTTTGCATATGGAATGCATGTTAATATAAATTATATGAAATTATATATAATATACACATTATGTAAGTATGTAAATAGTACATTTTATAGGTATGTAAATGTAATAGTATGTAAATAGTATCATAGTATAATACATTATGTAAGTATGTAAATAGTACATAAGTATATATGTAATAGCATGTAGATAGTGCAATAGTATTGTAACATTATGTAAATATATATATGGTACATTATATAAGTATGTAAATAGCACAATAGTATAATAATGCATTACATAAATATGTAAATAGTATATTACATAAGTATGTAAATGCAATAGTATGTGACTAGCACAATAGTATAATGCATTATATAAATATGTAAATAGTACATTATATAATTATGTAAATGTAATAGTATGTAAGTAGTAAAATTGTATAATAATACATTACATGAGTATGTAAATAGTACATTATATAAGTAAGTAAATGTAATTTGTAAATAATACAACAGTAGAATAATTATATAAGTATGTAAATAGTACATTGTATAAGTGTGGAAAAAGTAATAATATGTAAATAATGCAACCATAGAATACATTATATAAGTATGTAAATGGTGCATTTTATAAGTATGTAAAGGTAGCAATATGCAAAAATACAACAGTAGAATATATTATATAAGTATATAAGTAGTGTATATTACATATGTATCTTTTAATGGTATTTGTTATACTGTAAGTGTATTTTATATTTACTACATAATAAATAATATAAAATATATGTAATTACAAATGTTAATTAACTCTAACAACTGCTGTGAGTAGAGTTCTTAGAATAAGACAAAAGGAAAAAATATCCACCCAGACCATGCAGTTAAATTTGAATTTAAGGCAAGAAATAGAAATCTTATTAGTATAAATATGTCCCTTGGAATATTTGGGACACATTTACCTTAAAATAATTTACTGCTTATCTGAAATTGAAATTTAACTTACTGTCCTCTATTTTAAATGGTAATCTTAGTCATGAGAGTAACTCTCAAAGTAACTCACATTGATTTTATTTATTTCTCCTTCGGTATTAGTATACACTTGCTTAATAGTGCAACATTTGTAAGTACAATCTTTGCAGGCAAATATTGCGGGTTCAAATCTTCACACTCTTTTGTCAGCCATGTGAATTTAGACAATTTGGTTAATCTCTCATTGTTCCAATCTTCTGATATTTAAAATGGAAATAATAACGGTACAGACTTCATATAGTTTTAAAATAAGTTAAATGTTAATATCTGTAAATTACTAAGAATCTTCCTTTTACACAAACTTATTAGCATACTTCATACCCTCTCCAGTTTTTGCAACAGAGTATATACCCGATAAATATGTTGAACAAGAATACAATCAATATATATGTTGAATGAAGAAACAGAGAGAGAAAGAGAGAGAATGAGCAGGTGGGGAAGAATAAATAGACTCGTTTGAGTACCAAAAAGTACTGTAGAAAACAGATTCGTATTTAATTAGGAAGACTAACCACACTTTCTCACAAGCAGGTAAGTTTAGCTCTAAAAATGATTGACAACTTTTGCTTTATTTCAAGGAGAAGTAGCATCAAAGTTAACAATAATTTTTAAAAAGCTGCCAAAATCTTACCCAAATAAATACATTTGGAAAAGAATCCATCTCTTGGCTTATGGGGAAAATAATAAAAAGATGTGTAGTGATGACACATTTCAGGAATAAATTTACAGACAATTGTTGAATACAATTCCACAAAGAGACCTTAGGGAAGGAGAATCTATACAGTAATTAAATCACTTGTTGCCCTCACACTTTGGCAGATTTACAGAGATGTCACTTAAGGGAATTTGAAGTCTGCTCTCCTGTGGGAACACTTCACTTTGGGGAACCCGAAGCTTTATTTAAACAGGTCATTTGCTCAATAGATTCTAACAGTGATTATAGCAGTGACAGATTTTCTTATTATTGTAAGACATGTAACAAACCTTTCATTTATTCACCTACCAAGCCAAGTTGGATTTGTTCAGTGGAGGTAGTTATACTTTAAATGTTTCAGAATAAGGATTTTGAGTACTTAAAAAAAAAAATCTAAAATTAATGGAATGGAAACTAGTGCTATTTTTATATTCTCTGAATCCAACCATCAGTCTGACATATTATTAACATTGTGTGGAGGACAAAATGCAGGACCTGCCTGCTCAGTAAAGGCAGCCATTTAAGAAATGCTGCAAGGTTCTTTCACTGGAGAGTGTGAGACTATGGATCAGGGTGTCCAAATTATCTGGTCAGTCATTTGAGGGTGAAGCATGGAGGTGAGTAACAAGAAGATATAGCATCAAATAGGGATTGATGAAGCAGGAAAACATAGAAAGAGACAGTAGACAGAGCAGGAGCCTGGGAGGCCAGATTTCCTTTGCTGAAGTTGGCGATGTGATACAGAAACATCTTCAATTTGGTTTTGCAGATAGCCAAGATGCACAAGTGTAGGCAGGCCAGGTGAATTGTGCAAGATAGATTTTTTCCCCCTTTTTTCATTCTCATCCATTTTACTGGGTAGGAAAATACTTGATAGGAGGGGCATTGCAGGTGGGTTGTAACAATAGGCCATGGAATCACACAGACCAAAAATCAATGCAGGTTCCGAAATGTAGCACCTTGGAAAATGTATTTAGCCACTCTCTACCTTGGTTTCCTCATTTGTACAAAGATGGTTAAAAATTGTAGATACCTTAAAAGATTATTGCGATTAATAATTACTGGACTTCAGTACTGACTTAATAGCTATGGTAAAACAACTGGTAATAAGTCAGCAGACTCTCAAGAGTCTCTGTACCTTGATTATTGATAAATTCATTGTTTCACATCTTACTGAAGGACATGTGTATGGGGAGGAGATGGGGAACTGGTTCACAACGTAATCTAAAGGGGATCAAACATCTGTAGGGACAGGTACCCAGTGATAATAATATATGTGAAAATACAAGCCATTTTTATTCTTCATCCCAATTAACTTGAGATACTGTAATGATGAAGCATTTGATTGTACTGTGACCTCCTTGAGTGAGGTATAGCTTGGTTCCCCTCTCAGCGTTTGTTTCTTTTTAATATGCAAATGTGAGTGTGCGATCTTCAGTGTGTCTGCATAAGCTAACTTAAAATGAATTTAAGTACAGTTTTCTGAAATATTTCTACAAAAATAAATTACTTAAAATTTTGAAAAAGGTTATTGTGAAAATAAGTCAGTAATATTTTCTATGTTCTTAACACTGAGTCCAGCACAAAATAAGCTTAAATAATGTAAATTGCTATGATCACCAGATGTATTATTTAGGTTCCTACCACTTTGCATAGCATCTTTATCACCTGGACTTATAGTGGATATTAAACAAATACATATATTTACATGTAGTTTTTTCTACATTAGGTCATTGTCTATATATATGTGTCCAATAACTTACAATTTATGTAAAATGCATTCATCACAACATTGCAAAAAGTTCATCAGAACAAATGAAAGGCACTAGATTTTTATAAGTATAAATCTTAATAATTCAAAATTGTACTATGAGTGGAAAACCATGTATTTACTCAGAGGACCACGAAAGGAATAAGTGAGAAATGGAAAAAGACTCAGTAGCTGGAGACTTGTTCATACGCAAAGATTACTTTAGTCCACCATAATCAGAAAGCGCTGTTTTCCATTTATCAAAATGTATGTATTCAGATGTACACATTTGAGCTCAGCCAGTCATATGGCACACACTTTGTAAAACAATTGGTTTATGGTAAAGAGGAAGTCTAGGACCAAGGAACAATGCAAAGGACATGGGTATGTGACAATTTCAAAACTTTGAGAAAGAATCTTGCAGCTAAGCTGCTGCAAACCAATTTTACCTCAATAGGACACGCTAAATCATGGCTTATCACCACCTCCACTGTCACCTTCGTATTTAAAACACCTTCCTTGGACTAATTAAGATATGTAATCAGGTTATTTACCATGCCTAGTAAACCCTGGAAAAATATTTGTGCCATGAAGATAATCACTCATCAACATTCTGAAATGTGTTGATCACAACAAGCAACAAAGAGAGGAAATGTGTATTAATGACTATTTCTAAGACAAAGGGATGGTGGTAGATTATTTGTAAATATGTCAGAAAATGTTATGTAGGTTTCCATCATTTTAACAAGAAGATAAATACGAATAAACCATAATCTGCAAAAGACTTCTGCCAGTGGGGACAGGAGAAAATATATACATATCACAAAATTTTCCTGAATTAGCTTTACTTTGTGTTATTAGAGTTTAAATTTATAGGTAATCTTGTATACAAAATGCCAAATCCATTATAATAATATTAAATAACTTAGTGTTTTGGATTAAAGTTGAATACAAAAAATATATATTTGAATTTTTGATTATCCTAAAATTATATCATAAATCTGATAATTTATAAAATTATCAGTCTAGATTTTATAGATTTTGAATTGATCATTAAATTTAAAGGCATAATTTTGCTTATCAGACCAGTGTGTAACTTCTTATAATACTTTTAAGTACAAAAGAAATCTTAATTTTCATTTACTTGTAGAGTACAAAAAGTACAACTATATTCTAACATTTTTCTTAGTCAGGAAATGAAAATAATAAACTTACATTATTTTTATTTCTGTCAAAGGGAAAACATGAACAAACAATGCATTTATATCAGAGGAAAGATGATATAACCTCAGCTACTTTAAGAGTGCCTTCATTATAATTTTATTCTGTTATCCTATATTAGATTATGTTAAAACTTTAAGCAGAAGTCTCATTATTTTGGAGACAGGACATGAATCCTTTATCAATAATAAAAAATATGATATATTTGAGAATTTTCTTCCATTCAGAATGAACTGCAATATTTTTCCTACCATAAATATAAACAATACACATTGCAATGTATCTTTCTTTAGTTTAGAAATAGCTATTTCATTACAATATACAATTTTTTTTGCTGTTTCATTTTTATTTTTATTTAAACTCTTTAGCACTCTAACATCTTGTTATAAAATTACAAATAGCAGTTTCAGATCTTTACTATATTAAGTAACTCTCAAAGACCCAATTGATCTGAAATATGAGTCTCAGGACTTGAGATTTTTACGTGATTTACATTAATTGTACATGATTCATATTTACAGCAATTTAAACAAAGATTATAATGAATATACCACTGTTATTTTATTTTTCATTATTTATGTTTTATCATTGGATTTCTTATTTCTTATTAGTATGTAATATTTGCACGTATTTTTGGTGAACATGTGATATTTTGGTACATGCATAATCTGTATAGTGATCCAGTCAGGGTATTTGAGGTGTCCATCACCTCGAGTATTTATCAGTTTGTGAGAACATTTCAAGTCCTCTCTTCTACCTATTTTGAATATACAATAAATTGTTGTTAACTCTGTCACCCTACTCTGCTATCAAGCATTATAACGTATTCCTTCTACCTAACTGTATGTTTGTACCCATCAACCAACCTCTCTTTAGTCATTCTGTACAAATAAATACCCTTCCCAGGATCTGATATTAACCATTCTACACTCTACCTTCATGAGATCAACTTGGTTAGCTCCCACATATGAGTGAAAACATGGAATATTTGACCTTGTGTGCGTGGTTTACTTCACTTAACTCTAGATTCATTCATGTTGTGGCAAATGACATGATTTCCTTCTTTTTTATGGCTGAATAGTATTCCCGTGCATGTGTATTCCTGTGTGGTAATGTGTGTGTGTGTCTGTGTGTGTGTGTGTCACATTTTCTTTATTCATTTGTCCATTGGTGGACATTTAGGTTGTTTCCATATATTTCCTATTGTGAATAGTGCCACAGTACACATGGGAGTGTGGATGTTTCTTTGATACATCAATTTGTTTTCTCTTAGATGAATACCCAATAGTGGGCTTGCTGGATCTACGGTATATCTATTTTTAGATTTATTTTTTCAGAAATCAAAATCCTTTTCGCAGTGATTGAACTAATTTACATTATCACCAACAATGTATAAGAATTCTTATTTATCCTACCTTCACCAGCACCTGTTTCTTTTTGCCTTTTTAATTATAGCCATTCTAACTAGGGTAAGATAATATCTCATTGTGGTTTTGATTTGCATTTCCGTGATGATTAGTGATGTTGAACATTTTTGTCATTGGTATGTCTTCTTTTGAGAAAAGACTGTTCATGTATTTTATTCATTTGTTTAAAATTAGAATAATATACATAAATGTATATTTATGGGGTACAAGTGTAATTTTTTTTACATGCATACATTTCATAATGATGAAGTCAGGGCTTTTAGGCTATCCATCACCAGAATAATGTACGTTGTACCCATTAAGTGATTTCTCATCATCTGTTCCCCTCCTACCCACTCTTCTGAGTTTTCATTGTCTGTCATTCCAAACTTTACATCTGTGTGTACAAAATATTAGCTCTCACTTATGAGAACAGGTGGCATTTGTCCTTCTGTGCCAAAGTTGTTATACTTAAAATCATTGTCTCCACTTCTCTTTATGTTGCTACAAATGACTTGATTTCATTTTTTATGCCTGAATAGTACTTCATTTTGTATACATCTCACAGTTTTTTAATCCATTTTTCTATG
The DNA here is from genome assembly GCF_008728515.1 of Papio anubis. NCBI lineage: Eukaryota > Metazoa > Chordata > Mammalia > Primates > Cercopithecidae > Papio > Papio anubis. The sequence continues at coordinate 25,453,306 of NC_044993.1, read as the reverse complement.
GATGGTCAGTTGGTTGATTCTATCTTTGTTATTGTAAGTAGTTTTGTGATAAACATGAGTGCAGGTAGCATTTTGCTAACATGATTTATTTTTTCCTTGGGTAGATACCCAGCATAGCATTGGTGGATCAAATGATAATTCTATTTGTAGCTCTTTGAGAAATCTCCTTACTGTTTTCAATAAAGATTTTATTAATTTACATCCCTATCAAAAGTGTATAAGACTTGCCTTTTCTCCATAGGCTTGCCAACATCTGATATTTCTTGTCTTTTTAATAATTACCATTGTGACTGGTGTAAAATGTCATTTCACTGTGGTTTTAATTTGAATTTCTCTGATGATTAGTAATGTTGAACATTTTTTCATATGCTTGTTAGTAATTTGTATGTTTTCTTCTGCAAAACATTTATTCATGCCCCTTGCCCACTTTTTAATGGGATTATTTAGGGTTTTGTTGTTGTTGTTGTTGTTTTACAGTTGAGTTTCTTGTATATTCTAGATATTAGTCTTTTACGAGGTGAACAGTTTGCAAATATTTTGTCCCATTCAATAGGTTGATTCTTCATTCTGTTAATTTTTTTTCATTGCTGTGCAGAACATTTTAGTTTAATATACTTCTATTTACCTATTTTTGTTTTTGTTTCTTATGCTTGTGAGGCATTAGTCATTAAATCTCTACCTAAACTAATGTCCTAAAGTGTTTACCTGTGTCGTCTTCTTGTTTTATAGTTTTAGTTCTTACATTTAAGTCTTTATTCCATCTTCACTTGATTTCTGTATATAATGAGCAATAGGGGTCCAGTTTCATTCTTCTGCATATAGTTATCCAATTTTCCCAGCACCATTTATTGAAGAGTGTGTCCTTTCCCTAGTGTAGGTTCTTGACACTTTTGTCAAAAGTCTGTTGGCTATAAACACATCAATTTATTTCTGGGTTATCTATTCTTTTTCATTCGTGTAGGTTTCTGTTTTTGTAGCACTTCTATGCTGTTTGGTTACTATAGCCTTGTAATATCTTTCAAAGACAGGGAGTGTGATGCCTCCAGTTTTGCTCTTTTTGCTTAAGATTGCTTTGCCTATTAGGGCTTTTTTGGTTTCATGTAAATTTTTGGATTTATTTTTTCTATTTCTTTGAAAAACTGCATTGGTATTTTGATAAGGATTGCATTGAATCTATAGATTGCTTTGGGCAGTATGGCCATTTTAAAGATATTAATAAGCATGAGAAGTATTTCCGTTTTTCATGTTCTTTACACTTTCTTTTTTTTTTTTTTTTTTTTTTTTTTTTTCTGAGACGGAGTCTCGCTCTGTCGCCCAGGCTGGAGTGCAGTGGCCGGATCTCAGCTCACTGCCAGCTCCGCCTCCCGGGTTCCCGCCATTCTCCTGCCTCAGCCTCCCGAGTAGCTGGGACTACAGGCGCCCGCCACCGCGCCCGGCTAGTTTTTTGTATTTTTTAGTAGAGACGGGGTTTCACCGTATTAGCCAGGATGGTCTCGATCTCCTGACCTCGTGATCCACCCGTCTCGGCCTCCCAAAGTGCTGGGATTACAGGCTTGAGCCACCGCGCCCGGCCTACACTGTCTTCCATCAGTCTTTTGTCCATTTCCTTGTAGAACTCTTTCACCACTTTGGTGAAATTTATACCTAAGTATTTGTTTATAGCTATTGCAAACAGGATTTCCTTGTGGATTTCTTTCTCAGCTAATTCATTATAGGATTATAGAAACACTACTGATTTTTGTATGTTGATTTTGTATCCTGTAACTTTACTGAATTTATTTATCAAATCTAAGAATGCTTTGATAGTGTCTTTAGGTTTTTCTACATGTAGGATTATATCATTAAGAAAGAGGGATAATTTGACTTTCTCTCTTCTAATTTGGATGTGTTTTATTTTTTTCTCTTGCCTGATTGTTCTGACTAGGACTTCCAGTATTACATTGAATAGTAGTGGTGAAAGGAAGCATCCTTGTCTTGTGCCAATACTTAGAGGAAACGCTTTCATCTTTCCCATTCAGTATATTAGCCTTTATTATGTTGAGGTATATTCCTTCTATGCATAGTTTATTGAGAATTTCTGTTATACGGAAACACTGAATTTTATCACTTGCTTTTCTGTGTCTATCAAAATGATCATATGGTTTCTGTTTATCATTCTTTTAATGTGATATATCACATTTATTAATTTGCATTTGTTGATCTATCCCTGGAATGGCACATGATCATGGTGTATTATCTTTTTGATGTGCTATTAAGTTTGGTTTGCTAATATTCCACTGAGGATTTTTGCATCTATGTTCATTAAGAATATTGGTCTGTAGTTTCTTTTTATGTTGTTGTTGTGTCTTTGTCTGATTTTGGTATCAGGGTATTACTGGCCTTATAGAACAAGTTATGGAGAAATTCCTCCTCTTCAATTTTTTGGAATAGTTTGAGAAGAATTGGTGTTAGTTCTTTGCAAATTTTATAGCATTCAGCAGGGAAGCCGCCCAGTCCTGGACTTTTCTTTGTCGTGAGAGATTTTGTTACTGGGTCAACCTAATTACTTGGTATTCATCTATTCAAGTTTTATTTTTTCCTGATTCAATCTGTGTAGAATGTATGTGTCCAGGAATTCATCCACTTTCTCTGTATTTTCCAGTTTTTTGGTTTATAATTGTTCATAGTAGCCTTGATGACCTTCTGTGTTTCTGTGGTATCAGTCGTAATGTTTTCTTTTTCATTTTTGATTTTGTTTATTTGGATTTTTCTCTCTCTCTCTTTTTTTTTTTTTGATTTGTCTATCTAGTGCTTTATCAATGTTTTTTATCGTTTCAAAAAACCAGCTTTTTAGTTGAGACAGTGTTTTGCCATGTTGGCCATGCTGGTCTCGAACTCCTGACCTCAGGTGATCTGCCCGCGTCGGCCTCCCAAAGTGCTAGGATTACAGGCATGAGCCACTGCGCTGGCCTGTTTTTGTTTGTTTGTTTTTTATTAAATCTGATCATTGTAACAAAAGTGGATAAACCTAAAATATTATATTGTTTTCTTTTCTCATAATTTATTTAACAAAAACAGGTAAACCTTTAGGTTTACTATATTGTTTTCTCTTCTTATAATTTAGTTAAAAGAAAATTGTTCACTTAAAGCAAAAAGCAGAACAATGTCAGTTAGGGTTTTTAATGATAAGCAACTATTGCATAGAGGAGAAGGGAGTCTTGAATCGGTAAATAGTCTTATAAGGTAATTACATTTGTGATGTGGGAAGTATCAAGATCAAGTCTAAAGCATCAGAAGGTACAATAGAGTCTAAAGAGTTAAAACTGCATTATTGCTAAGCCTAGCTAAGAAATCAATAGAGGAAATAAAATGGTCACTAAAACATTTTTTATGAATCCAAGCAATTCATTAAGGAAACAACAGAAGAACAACGAAGAAGGGACAATTTGAAAGTATTTGGTTGGGTTAAAATCAGACATATCAATGATTTCATTAATAAAGTAAATGCACTAAATGCCTTAAATAAAAGCAAAGATTGTCACACTGAAAAAAAAAGGGCAAGATCTAACTCTTTCTGTCTACAAGAGATGCATTTTATCCTTAAATAACAGATGAATTTCAAGTAACAACGTGCAAAAAACATATCATGCAAATATAGTAAGCATAAAAAATAACCTGGCATGGCTACATTAGTCAAAACCAAAGTAGACTTAATGCAAAAAGTATTAAGGGACAAAAAGATAAAAATTACATAGTGATACAGGAAGCAATGCACCAGGAAGACAAGCCGTTTCTAAATAGCTCTTCACCAGAAAAAAGGTAATCAAAATTCATTTGCTGAACTCTTAGAACTAAAGTAATAAATAGATAAATCATCAAAGATAGCCAGATATGTTAACATCCTTGTTTCAACAATTAATGCAATTAATTGACAAAAAAATTAAGAAGTATATAAAAGAACTAAACAACATTATCAACCCACTAGATGTAATTGTCATGTATAGAACATCCCAATCAAATTCCACAAAATCCACATGCTTTTCAAGAACCCATTGAATGTTCTTCAATAGAGACCCTATGCCTGACAATAAAACAAATCTCCATGCATTTTAAGTTTGAAAACTTAGAAAATACTTTCTGAAAAAGTAAATTAATAATCAATAACATAAAAATAGTTATCAAATCTTCAGACACTTGCCAATCAAGTAAAAGTTTTTAAATGATCCATGAGTCAAACAGAAAATTTCAGTGATCATGATCCATGAGTCAAACAGAAAATTTCAGTGGAAATGTGGGATATTTTAAATTAAATGAAAAGAAAAAAACAAGCATATCAAAATCTCTAAGTAGTAGATATAGTAGTCACAGCTTTAAAATGTCTATATTAGAAAAGACAAATGCTTCAAAGCAATAACCTATGCTTTCACCTTAACTTCAAAGTCAAAAGAACCTACAGCAATTTCTGAAGTAGCACAATAGAAGTAATGCATAGCAAAAAACAATGCTATAGAAAGCACAAATTTTTTAAAAAATTATTTAAAAAACTAGATTTTTAAAAAAGATATATAAAATTAATTAACATACAGAAAGAAAAACACAGAACAGCTTATGAATAACTAGAGTAAAAGTAAAAACATCAGTACTTATTCTACAATGTCAAAGAATAGTTAAGAAATGTTATAACCACTCTATGCTAATACATTCTACAGAGCAGATGGAAGGAGAAATTCCTTAAAAACAAATTACTAAAATTGATGGCAGAAGAAATAAAAGCTCTGAATATCCTAAATTCATTATGTAACTCAAAGTTGTTTTTAACAAAATTACCAACAAATAAATATAAATGAATTTGAATGTTTTAAACAAAGAAGAATAAAATATCAGTTTACTCAAACTTTTCCAGAAAGTAGGGATAGACACTTCCCAACTATTTTATGAGGCCAACATCACCCTTACATGCCGAGTCTGACAATAACAATACAAAAAAAGAAAAATTAAAGTCACTATTCTTTAAGAAGCTGTATGTAAAATCTAAAAAAAATTAGTTATTAAAATCTATAAATAAATAAATAAATATCTACCGTAGATATCTAGATATATAAAATGAACCATGACTTTTAGTGGAACTTACATCAAAAATAACAAAATTTTTCTAATATTCAAAAAGACAGCAATAAAATATACTGTATTCTCAGAATAGAGGAAAAATGTTACTTTTGATCAATTAAATAATACTAAAAAAATAAACTCTTGACAAAATTCAGTATGCATACACTATCAAAAATATCAGCAAACTAGATAAACAAAGAAACTTTCTAAACCTGAACAAGGTCATTAAAAATAAGTCTACACCTAACACCATTCTTAAGGGTAAATGACTGAATTATTTCCCATGTGATTAGAAATAAAGTAATACGGCAGGGTGCAGTGCCTCATGCCTGTAATCCCAGCACTTTGGGAGGCCAAGCTGGGTGGATCACCTAAGGTCAGGAGTTTGAGACCAGCCTGACCAACATGGCGAATCCCCTTCTCTGCTAAAAATACAAGATTAGCTGGGTGTGGTGGCACTTGTAATCCCAGCTACTTGGAAGGCTGAGACAGGAGAATTGCTTGAACCTGGGAGGTGAAGGTCTCAAAAAAAAAAAAGAAAAAAGAGAAAGAAAGAAAGAAATACTATCTACTCTTAACCTATCTATGCAATAAAGTAATAATAATAATAATATTATCATCATTTAAAATAAAGATGATTACTATTATTACTGTTAAAGGCTTAAAGATTGAAAAGACAAAACTCTCAGCTTCTATTCTTGATAACTCCAAAACAATTCTTTAACAGAAAATCCTTGGGATTTTAAAAAAAAATCCTGAAACAAGCAAATGAATTTAGCATGGTCACAGGACATAAAGTAAATATTCAAGAGTGAATTTTATTTCTTTATATTAGAAGCAAACTTTTCAAAATAACATTCATATATTATTCAAATATGAAATACTTAGAGATAAATTTAACAACATATGTGCATGACCAGTACAATAAAAAGGCATAAATCATTACTTACAGAAATAAATACAATCTAAATAAATACAAATGTATGCCATGTTCATAGATTAAAAGACTTGAGTACATTTTCTCAATATTGATCTATAAATTCAGCTCAATACTAATTGAAATCTCAACAGGAATTTTTGTAGGAATTACAAAGTGGACTGTGAAATTCATATGGAAACACAAAGGACTTCAAATAGTCAAAGTAACTTTGTAATAGTATAAAAAGCCCAAGGACTGACACCATCTGACTTAAAGACTTATTGTAAATTATTAATGATCAATATAGAATAATATCAATATAAGAACTGACATGTAAATAATTGAAACGGAATAGAGTCCAGAAATAGACATCCAATATATAGTTAATTGATGTTTAGTTGGGTGACTAATTTAGTAGAAAATACTAGCAATTTCAACAAATTATATTGAAAAAATTGAATATTTCTAACTATATAAAATTGGCTTTAATAGACTTCTACCATATATCATATATACAACTGAACTCACATGCCAAAAAAAAACATAGGACATAGGAGAAAAAATTTTCAACCTTTGTTTGGGCAAATATTTCTAATATGCTACACAAAAATTATATAACATTAAAAAATTAAGTTCAGCTTGACCAAAAGTAAAATCTTCTATGTTTAAAAAGATGTGCCATCTAAAAATGAAAAGACTAAGTACTAGGTGACAAACATTCTTAGCACATATATCTGAAAAAATACTTAATCCCTGAATGTAGAAATAAATGGAAAAAACATAAAGTAATTTTAAAATGAGCAAAAGTATTAAACAAACACTTCATTAAAGAAGATATGCAAATGGTAAATACTACATAAAAGGATGTTTAATAACATTAGTCTTCTAGGAAGTGCAAATTAAAACCCAATGGGATACCATTTCATGCTTGCTAAACTGGCCACCATTAAAGTAGATATGGAATACCAATTCTAGACAGTATGTTCCAACTGCAATCTCATGTGCTGTGGAAGGCATGTAAATAGTGTGACCACTTTTGAAAACATTTTCGACAGGTTTTCATGAAGTTAAACATACATTAAGCATTGTAGTATGTCTTCTAGGTATTTACCCAAATGACATGAAAGCATGAATTCATAAAAACCTTGCATGTAAATGTAAATAACAGGTACATGTTTAACAGTCCAAACTAATAATAACCCAAATGTCCATTAAAAGTGAATGGATAAACAAACTGTGGTATATACATTGAACTGATGTTACTTAGCAGAACTAAGAAAAACTACTCACTGGATTAATCTCATAAATAACTATGCCTTTGATCAAAAGAAACTGCACACAAGATTCCAAATTGTATGGCTACATTTATATAAATTCCGGAGCAGGCAAAAGCAATCTATATTGATGGAAATCAGATCAATGTTTCCCTGGTTTGAGGGGTGAGGATGAGAAAGAATGAATAAATTTTCTACAGCAATTGAATCGTTCGTTATCTTGATGGAGTTGTTGGTTACATCAGCATGTGCATCAGCATGTGCAACTATGAAAAGTACATTAGTCTTTACAACTGTATACTAAATGTGTCTGAATTACATTTGCATACAAATTATACCTCAATAGATCACACTTACACATACACACACATGCACACCACTAGGCTGGACTGTGACATGGTGACACTTTCCCTACCTAAGACAAGAGTTAAAGTGAATCCAGTATCTCACTTTTCTATAATCGAACTGATCTGTGTGTTTTTATCTTATTCCTATAGTTTAAAAAAGTCAGCAGCAGTCCCTTAGCCACTTAGTCTTCATGACCATACGAATATGTTTTCATAGGTTCATGAGATGGCTGTGTTTGTGTTCATTCATTTTTAATTGGCTTTATTTTCTGATTTTACATTCTGGATTGGGAAGAGACCTATCTGGAAAGTGGCATCTGCCCAAGATTCAGGAAGTATGGATCTTCCATGGAGTAAGAAAAATCTTTTACCATGTGATTAGAAATAAAGTAATATGGCAGGGCACGGTGGCTCATGCCTGTAATCTCAGCACTTTGGGAGGCCGAGGCAGGTGTATCACCTAAGGTCAGGAGTTCCAGACCAGCCTGACCAACATGGTGAATCCCCGTCTCTACTAAAAATACAAAAAGCAGCCGGGCATGGTTGTGCCTGTAAATCTTTTCCTTGTCTTACTCCATAGGAGTAAGATTCCTGCATATATGGAGTGCAAGTTGATATGTAGCCTCTGAGCAATTTCCAACTGTTTTTAAAATTTTTTTTTTGACATCAAGTCTCGCTCTCGTCCCCCAGGCTGGAGTGCGATGGCCTGATCTCGGCTCACTGCAACCTCCGCCTCCTGGGTTAAAGCAATTCTCCTGCCTCGGTCCCCGGAGTAGCTGGGATTACAGGCGCCTGCCACCACGCCCAGCTAATTTTTGTATTTTTAGTTGAGACAGGGTTTCGCCATATTGGCCAGGCTGGTCTTGAACTCCTGATCTCAGATGATCCACCCGCCTCGGCCTCCCAAAGTGCTGGGATTACAGGCGTGACCCACCACGCCCGGCCTGCAATTTCCAGCTTCTTATAGAACATTACACTATCTGTATTTCTTGCCTTGGAACAGAAAATTTGATGCTCCTATTTATTTTCCGAACAAAAAATATGTGGTAAAGCAGACATTTCTACGATGCTTCTTCATGTAGAGTTTTTAGTGCATCATATGCAGGAACGTTTCCCTCCAGAAAGCAGAGGACTATTACCAAGATGTTTTGAGGGGGCGCTCTGTGAACGGTGTTCTTCCTGAGGTTACCTTATCTGACTTGATCTCAGGTAGCAAATCCTAATTTTTAAAAAGATGCACAGATTTAAACTTTCAACAAAAATCATGTCCTTTGCAGGAACGTGGATGGAACTGGAGGCCATTATCCTTAGCAAACTCATGCAGGAAGAGAAAACCAAATATCACATGTTCTTACTTCTAAGTGGAAGCTAAATAATGAGAACACATGGACAGAAAGGGGAACAACAGGCACTAGGGCCCACTTGAGGGAAGTGGGTGGGAGGAGCGAAAGGTTCAGGAAAAAAAAAATCTGTTGGGTACCCAGGTGACAAATTAATCTGTACAACGAACTGTCGAGTCATGAGTTCACCTATATAAGAAACCTGCACATGTACTCCTGAACCTAAAATCAAAGTTAAAATATTTATTCAAAAAAGAACACCCAGGCCAGGCATGTTGACTCATGCGTGTAATCCCAGCACTTTGGGAGGCCGAGGCAGGTGGATCACTTGATGTCACGAGTTCGAGGTCAGCATGGCCAACATGGCAAAATAATGTCTCTACTAAAACTGCAAAAAGCATGGTGGCACATGCCTGTAATTCCAGCTACTCAGAAGGTTGAGGCACAAGAATCGCTTGAGCCCAGGAGGTGGAGGTTGCAGTGAGTGGAGATTGCAAATCTGCACTCCAGCCTGGGTGCTCTGTCTCAAAAAAAAAAACCAAAAAAAAAAAAAAAAAAAACAGCCCAATGTAGGCCCTATCTCATCCTATCTCATTTCTGCATGCTAACGGGAAATACCCTGTAATTTTCTTTATACAAGACCAACTTGGATCCTAGTTCTGATTGACACCAATATAATCATTGTAATACAAAAAAACACAAAGGGGATTCCAGTTTAGCCAAACTTGTATTATTGAGATACAAGAGATGCAACTACGACTTATTTATTATAGTATTTCCAAAGTAAAAGTCAAGACTGATTACAAGTTATGGAGGTGTTTCAGTAGAGTATGTGTCAATCTGGAGATAATTTCAATGTATTTACTTTTAAATATAAACCTATTATCAATGATGGAAGTGTAAATACCATGTGTTTATTACATGTTTTTATCTTCATTTATTTTAACTGCTATGAAACTCTGTACTTTTTCTTTCATTTTTATCCCTTCTATTAACTTCTCCTATATAGATATAGAAAATATTTTATAGATGGTTTATCCATTCAATTATCGTTTTGTTTGGTCTTGGCTGAGTGGGATATCCTAAGCCCTCAGTAAAGTATGTGGATTGTTTCAGCCTCTCAAAACATGAATTGAAATTGTTCCATCCTCTTCAGATATTCTGAGTGATGGCAACAAGTGTTATCATCCAGCACCATTGATTCAGTTCTATACTCATGTGATTTGAATGGACTGAAGGTATATTTTTATATTGTAAATATCCAGTCCTTGTCTTCTTCAGAACCAGGTAGAAACAAAACAAGATAATGATTAAAATGTTTCCTAGATAAGCAGATCTCTAAACCTATATATTAAGTGAACTTTTTCGATGTTTTCCTGTTGGCCAAAATCTTAGAAAATAAAATGAATGTAATGTATCTGTAGAAAACAATAGGCATCTCCTAGGAGAGATGCATTTGAGAAATTCTCTCTCATAGCAGTATGATTTGAGAAAAATGACATTTAAGATTGATGGAATGTAAGTTTAGGCTTGTACAACATTATAAGTGAAATGGGAAAATATTACCAATTTTAAAAAGTATATGTTTTGCTCTCAATTAGCAATATTAAGGAACGCTGTTAAAATAATAATTGCCAATTATTGAGTACTGAATAATTTCTTAACCCAATTCTAATCACTCTTTATACATTCTCGTGTATGTATTTGTATGTATATACCTCTGTGTGTATAAACAAACACATACATATATTTCTCAAAATCATGCAGCTGCTCTATAACAGAGGAAGAACCAGAACTTACAACCAGATCTGTCTATACCAAGCACCTATCACCAATAGATACTTGAGTCGTTATCTATAACATAGATTATAGGTAACAGACACCTCTGTTATAGGTAATGACTCAAGTATCCTCTACTCTTTCCACCAGGTAATTTATATCTTGTGCAGTTCAGTTTCCATGATAGGTGTGGGGTCTTGTTTGACTAATCTCCTAGATTTTTCAGAGATCCCCTTTAGTGTTGTGGTTGTCCGTGGTACACAGCGATTGCACATAGGAGCTGAGTGGAAACTGGTGGTCCAGGCTTGGTATTAACAATGTGTTGATTCTATTCAAAAAGAGACAGGAGAATTCTGCTCTGCCCTGGCTGCTTGTCAGTCTGATCAGTTTCCTCAAGGCAAGCATCCATGGGGCCAGTCTCCTGGCATGTCTGGTGCCACTCCTGGACCCATTCTTTGGCTCCTGTCCAGAAGTCTTCTACTGTATATAATAATATTGCAGTAAAAGTCTCCAGTCATGGTATCTTTGAAAATAACAAGGAAGGCTGAGGCGGGCGGATCACGAGATCAGGAGATTGAGACCATCCTGACTAACACAGTGAAACCCCATCTGTACTAAAAATACAAAAAATTAGCTGGGTGTGGTGGCGGGCGCCTGTAGTCCCAGCTACTCGGGAGGCTGAGGCAGGAGAATGTCATGAACCCAGGAGGCAGAGCTTGCAGTGAGCTGAGATTGCGCCACTGCACTCCTGCCTGGGCGACAGAGTGAGACTCCATCTCGGGAAAAAAAAAAAAAAGAAAGAAAGAAAGAAAATAACAAGGAATAGACTTAGATTTTGGTATGTTAGATAACTAACCTAATTTCTGTCAGGAAGAAGCTCTTCATGTTTCCATGAATTTGAGTGAATTTTAGTGGGACATCCACACAGGACAAATACTACTCCTGGAATCCTTGAATAACTCTGGGTGCTTTCAGATCCCTGGGGAGGCAGGCCCGACCAGTCACCACAAATGTGGTACCAAATATATTAAGTTCCAATGATAGAAATGCAAAGAAATTTTGGTGACCAATTATATGTGTGATCCCCAGGTAGGTTACCCGTGTAACCTCTGTCTACTTAAGTAGTCATGTCTTCTACTTAATGCAGTTGCATCACATGCATTTGCATCATATGCACCTGCTATGTCTAGCATCTTGCAAACAAATCATTGAAAAATCAAAGAAAAAAATGGAACAAGAAAGGTAATAAAGTTTTCTTTAGTTGATTAATTTGGGGCAGTGTTCATGACTTCATTCATATATATATTACACATTTTTTTTTTTTTTTTTGAGACAGAGAGTCTCCCTCTGTTGCCCAGGCTGGAGTGCAGTGTGGTGATCTCTGCTCACTACAAACTCCACCTCCTAGGTTCAAGCAATTCTTCTACCTCAGCCTCCCGAGTAACTAGGATTACAGGCGTGTGCCACCACACCTGGCTTTTTTCTTTTTTTCTTTTTTCTTTTTCCTATTTTTAGTAGAGACATGGTTTCACCATGTTCCCAGGCTGGTCTTGAACTCCTGACCTGAAGTGATCCACCTGCCTTGACCTCCCAAAGTGCTGGAATTATAGGTGTGAGCCACTGTGCCTGGCCCATCCATACATGTTTTTATGGAAAACGATGGCATATTCAAACAGAGTAATTAAGTAAAGTTTAATGAAAGACTATTTATGAAGGTGTCTGTGAGGTTGGTAGAACTAGGGGTGGTGTGGTGCCAGGGACAATCAATGTTGAGAAGCCCTTAACACCCTTCATTACACACAGGATCTGAGTTTCCAACCATATTCCTGTCAACCGGAGATTTTCCCTAAATAATGTTGTAGAGACTGGCAAACATATCAAAAGACTTAGACTAAATAGAGATCTGGGAAGTCAGGGATTTCTTCCCAGGTCCGTCCTTCCAGTGCTGTCTGTAGTAGACAATTTTAGCGTAATGTCATCCAAGTTTATCCACGTTGCCGCAATTGGAAGGATTTCCTTCTTTATTAAGCTACATAATATTTCATTATATTTGATATGTATCATAACTATCATAATATGATGAAACATATATTAATGACATAAATCACCATTTCTTTATTAATTTATCCATGAATGGACACTTAAGCTGTTTATATATCTTTGTTATTGTGAATAATACCGCAATGAATTATAGCATCTTGTTAGTTTCCAATTCTGGATTGGAGATTGATTTAGCTTTCTGTCTTTATCTCCTTGGTATCTACCACATTTGCTCTTAATGAACATTTGTTAATTACTGAACAAATATGGAAGCATCTGGAAGCTATTCCATGATTTTTCCAATGAATGTCAGACCCAGTGTCACTCCCTTGAAATAGATTCTTACTCTGCAACTCTCCTCCCCTGCATTACCAGGGTGGTGTTGTAGTGAAGTTTGGGTCGCACCTTAGTTGTTTGGCTCGTGGTCTGGTTTGCAAGATGAGAGAATAAACCGTCCTTTTTCACTCTTATGCACTCTCTCTTGAGGTCTCCCTTAGTGGTTAATGTATTTCTTTCAGCTGAAAATATAAGCATAAAAATAAATGATCTTATTAGCTCGTAATTTTCATCTCCTGGGGCTGCTTTTAGTGCCTAAGGGGGAATTTTTCCCTCTAAGAGAAGTCTAAATTGGTTCTGTTGCCCAATATGAGCCACGTGCTCCAGCAAATATCTCTATCAATGACTAATAAGATAGCCCATCAGTAACTATATGGTGAGTGGAACATTCACTCATACACAGGTACCTTGTCTGTTTTGCCTGCAGTAAATTCCTCTTTTAAGGAATTTTTGAAATTACGCCTTTAAAGGAAAATAAGGTCTCTAAAGATAGCCAAGCATCAAGAAATATTGCAAAATAAAATTGTATTCTGTTAGATATATATTCTTACAGTGGTCACATTTTATTTATTTTTCTAATATTCTTATTACCTATTCTGTCTGACAGGCATGAATTCAAAGATGTCAATTCAAAGATGTCCTTGTCTCTTATCATTTGCTGAATGTAACATTTACCTGTTCTCCAGCAAACAGATACAAATAAATCTAAGTCAAATTTAATAACATGTGCAAAGTGCCAAGTCCTGTGTTCATATATAAAATGAGGGAAAATGTGCTAAGCACTTTAAAGCAGGTCGACAGAATTGTATGAGAGTTTGGAGGAAATCCTGCCCTGAATTGTAGAATAAATCGATGTTTTAAGTCAGTAAAACACAGGTTTCAAGCCAGGATATGTATTTCCTAGTTGATAACTTTGAGCAATATGATTGCCTTTGCCTGTTTCCTGAACTTAATAATCAGAGACAATGTTTGGTATAAAGAATTGTTCTGACACTTATACATTGTTGGTGGGAGCATAAATCAGTTCAGCCACTGTGGAAAGCAGTTTGGAGATTTCTCAAAGAACTAAAAACAGAACTACCATTCGACCCAGCAATCCAATCCATCCTATCACTGAGTATACATCCAAAATAAAATATGAATAAATGTTTCTACCAATAAGATACACGCCCTCATATGTTAATCACAGCACTATTCACAATAGTAAAGACATAGAAGCAACATAGGTGCCTACCAGCAGTGGATTCAATAAAGAAAATGTGGTACACTGACACCAAGCAATACTTACACAATTATAAAAAAGGAGTGGAATCATGCCCTTTGCAGTGACATGGATGCACCTGGAGAAAATTACGCCAAGTGAATTAACACAGGAACAAGAAACCAAATACTGCATGTTCTCACTTACAAGTGGGAGCTAAACAGTGAGTACGCTTGAACATAAATATGACAACAATAGACACTGGGTCTCCTAGAGGGTGAAAGGAGGATGAGGGGCAGAGGTGGAACTACTAATATTGGATACTATACTCGATTAATGAGTGAGGGATTCAGTTGTACCCCAAAGCTCAGCATCATGCAATATATGCCATATACCCATCTAACAAACCTGCATATGTACCCTCTGAATCTAAAATAGAAGTCAAAACTGTATTAGAAAAATGTATATTCTGAGACGTAAAGAGAGGTTATTTTCGGCCGGGCGCGGTGGCTCAAGCCTGTAATCCCAGCACTTTGGGAGGCCGAGACGGGCGGATCACAAGGTCAGCAGATCGAGACCATCCTGGTTAACACGGTGAAACCCCGTCTCTACTAAAAAATACAAAAAACTAGCCGGGCGAGGTGGCGGGTGCCTGTAGTCCCAGCTACTCGGGAGGCTGAGCCAGGAGAATGGCGTAAACCCGGGAGGCGGAGCTTGCAGTGAGCTGAGATCCGGCCACTGCACTCCAGCCTGGGCGACAGAGCTAGACTCCGTCTCAACAACAACAACAACAAAAAAAAAAAAAAAAAAAAAAAAAAAAAGAGATGTTATTTTCAAGGAACCTGACAGAGCACTTGGCCTGTAGCAGGTGACCAGTAAATGCCAGATGGAATCTCCTTCTTTCATTTGGGGGGCTAAGAAGACATTTGAATTGGTTTTTGAAGCATGTGTCAGATTTCAAAGTAGAGACCATGTTGATAGAAAAGATTTCACAGTAGGCTTGTTTGATATCAAGGTTCTTTATTAGTTTCTTTATTTATTAACATAATAAATTGTTAGTGTGGAATACCAGATAAGACTGCAAGAATGCTGCAGTATAATCTCCTATATTTGACTTTTACTTGTTCTCACTCTCTCTCTCTTTCTTTCTCTTTCTCCCCCACTTAATTGACAAAAAAAAAAAAAAAAAAAAAAAAAAACAGAAGAAAGGAAATGACACAGCTGAGAAAAAATAATTCTCTCTTAAAGCTTTGTATAAATATTATGAGTCAAGTCATCACTGCAATTATCTTGGTGAGCAAGCATTATAAACCATTCTATTTGAGAGAGCTCAATAACCATTTATATCACTTTATTAGAGACATAATAATTGTCCTCTCTTTTCTCATGCCTATGACCCAGTGCCTAGCTTGACCTCGTAACTATCACACTTGAAATGTTTGCTGAGTTAGTAAATTTGGGATTGGATTTAATTTTCCTTCTCTTCTTAGGTTCATTAAGTGCAAGCCAGTTACACTATTGTCATGAAAAGTCTAATGCCGTTAATTTCTGATATACATGGTAAATAGGGTATTTGCATTCAGCCAGTGTTTGGTCTAACTTGCTGTCTCTTCAAATGAGGATTGTGTGGCGAAAGTCCCTTCAGAACTAAATAGCATTGATTTTTTTTCCTCTTACAAAAGCAACAGCGAATATATAAACTCTCCTTCCTTGGTGAAATGTTTATATGCAAGACATACTGCCTGTGTCTGTTTCTAAAACACATATTCCCAGCCCATTAGCTGTATATTTAAATATTTTACAGATTCTATTTTTCTACTAATTGACCTTCTGACTAAAGCAATTTGTGATCAGTAAAATAGTCACCAAAATTAATGTGTCAATTTAATATGTTTAAAGAGTTTAATCAAAGCAGTTCTTCTCAGTGGAAAGCTATCTGCTACATTTTAGGAAGTTAGCAAAATGTTGATACTGAAAAGACAGGATAGATAAAAGATAGAAAACACACACAAAGAAACTATAGTAAAATATCAGTCATGAATACAAATATATTAATATGAAGAAAATCCTAGAAAATCCTTCTCATTTGTAGGTACAGCTACATCTGTATGATTTCTGTCTTACCAGATGAAGTTTGCTGCCCCTCCAAAATATTTTAGTGTTTTAAAATCTGTCCCTAAACATCTATGTAGCTCTAGATGTAATAAGAATAAAAAGGCCAATGTCTATCTCAGTTGATGTAATATATTTCTCATAAAGGTTTTTTTGTGTGTGTCCGTGTGTCAAAGGATAAATATGTTAACTCCTACTTAATAGTACTTCATTAGTGACAGTCAAATCAAGAAGAACAAAAAACAAATTTGTGCCAATGCAATTTTTAACACTGTTGCATAAATTCTTAATAATATAATTGGAAAGGAATAAGGAAACCAAAGAGTAACATGAAAAGACAAGTATAAGAATTTATAAAAGATTATATATGTGTATATATAAAATTATATTTATGTGTTTATATATAATTATATATATATAATTTCCATATATATGTTGACATATATACATATTATATTCACTTGAAAATTAGAGAAAAATAAATATAAACCCAATAAATTCTCACCTTCATAATAGAGGTGGACGTCAATACCAGGCCAATTCACCATGTATGGAAACCTGAGGGGGCTGATTGCTCACATCACTGGGTTTCAGGTTCTAAATTATTTGAAAAGGAGATACTAGGGTCAAATATATAACAACACATGTTCTGGTTTATACCTAAACTCACATGGAAGTTTCTCCCTGAAAGAAACTTGCCTCTGCAATCATAGTCAAAGCAGTAGGACAAATACTGGCTTCCATCCACTGCTGTGACCATTCTCACAGGCTGACAGAGTAGTAGAGGAGATAACACTTGTCTTTGACCTCTGGGTAGGCAGGACCTCAGGAAGCCAAAAGACAAAAATCACTCATGAGCTCCTACCAAAGAATTTCTCATCATCTTATCACCTGATGGGAAGGAGAGAAAGAGAGAGAGAGCCAGAGAGAGAGAGAGAGCCTGAAAGCATAGAGAGCTTACTAGTTTTCTGTCTTGGGAGACTGATATGGTTTGGCTGTGATCCCACCCAAATCTCATCTTGAATTGTAATAGTCCCCACATGTCAAGGGTGGGACCAGATGGAGATAATAGAATTACGGGGGCAGTTTCCTCCATACTGTTCTCGTAATGAGAACGTCTCGTGGTAATGAAAACGTCTCATGATAGCTGATGGTTTTTATAAATGGTACTTCCCCTATAGAAGCTCTCTCTTGCCTGCTGCCATATAAGAAATTCCTTTGCTGTTCTTTTGTCTTCTGCCATGATTGTGAGGCCTCTCCAGCCATATGGAACTGTGAGTCCATTAAACCTTTTCCCTTTATACATTACCCAGTTTTGGGTATGTCTTTATTAGCAGTGTGAGAACAGACTAATACAGAGACCTATCAGGGAAAATAAAGTTGGGGCAATAGAAGGTCGACCCAGGCATCCCCTGCTTTTCCACAGAACTCCACTTGGTGCATGGTGAAGATATAAGAAATGTTGACAATTTTATAAAATTCCCTCTACTGAGAAACAATCAACCATATCCTTACCCAAGAATGGTATCAAAATGTATGGGTTCTTGAGTCCATCAAACTCTGTGTAATAGATTCAAATGTACACACATTGTTTGATATGTCTCCCATTAAGAGGTGGGATCTATATCCCTTAACCTTATTTTATTTCTGGGCTAGACCTATGACTCCCTTTTGACCAAGAGAGTATGGCAGAAGTGAGGCTGTATCTTAAGTCTTTCGGAATTCTTACTCTGGGAGAAATCAGCCATCATGTAAGAAGTGTGACTACTCTGACATTGCTATGCTGTGAGGAAGCCCAAACTAGTTACATGGAGAGAGAAAGAGAGAAGAAAGTATATGTGTGTGTGTGTGTATAGATTAATATATATAATATATAATATATATTTATATATACATTAATATATACATATATAAATATATATACTCTCACAGCCAAGGCTTCCAGGTGTGTGTGTATATATTAATATATTGATATGCATTAATAATAATTATTAATAATTTTAAAATAAATTATTAATAATTAATTAATATATTAATTAACATATTAATATATTGATACACACACACACACACACCCCCCCCTGGAAGCCTTGGCTGTGAGAGTCATCCTAGCCAAGATATCAGACAGGTAAATGAAGAAGAAATATTGGGAATTTGAGACCTAGCAGATATGATGTGGGGAAGAACTGGAGATAGAGCCAGAACAAGGGCTCTAAGCGTATGATCCCAATGGAGCCATCTCCGACATTTTCAACTCTTTAAACCATGCCAACTGAGGCCTTCGTCATAGCGGAAAAGGGATAAGCTGTTCCTATTGCACCCTGCCTCAATTCCTAACCCATAAGATTGAAAGCATACTAAAATGAGATTTGCTTCATGCCACTAATTTTGGAGATATTTTGACATACAGCAATAGGTGACCAGAACAGCTGAGTTTGAATTGTTGCTTTACTACTGCTATGGACTGAATTTTGTAACCCCAGAATTCTAACCCCTGATGTGACTGCATTTGGGCAGTTAGCTTTCAGAGGTAATTAAGGTTGAATGATGTCATAAAGGTAGAGCCCTGATCTAATAGGATTAGTGTCCTCATAGGAAGAGATGTCAGAACTCTCTCTGTCTCTCAATTCCTTTCTGAGGTCAGGCATGGAGAAAAGATCATGTGAGAATAAAGCAAGAAGGTGGCCATCTGCAGGCCAGGAAGAGAGGCCCCACCAGAAACTGATTCTCCCAAACATTGATCTGGGATTTCCAACCTCCAGAACTGTGAACAATAAAATTCTGTTGTTTAAGCCTCCCAATCTATCGTATGTTATTATGGCAATCCCAGCAGATTAATACAACTACCTATTAACTATGAGATCCAGGGCAATTATTTAAACTTTCTTAGTCTTTATTTTCTCATCTGTAAAATGAGAAAAAAAAGATACTAGTTCTTTCTCATGCCACTGTTGTGTAGAATAAATGAGATAATGTATGTGAAATCCTAAACACAATACCTGATACAGAGCATAAACTAAATTTAATTTAATTATTATTTTTCAGTATGTTATGCTGCTCAAAAAGTGAAGAGTCATGAGAAGAAATAGAACCATAAGACCAGTAGACTTCATAATAAAATTTATGCTGAAGTCAGAAATACTCTTACTGTGGAGTTTCAAGGCAATTCCACATTAAAATAGTCTGAAAAATAGGCTTCATGATACCATAGCAATGTTTCAATTACACACTAACAGTTAATGATAGCATTATATTGCAGAATGGCTTTATGCCTCTCTAAAAGGGATAGCATTGCTATTTCATGGGGAAACTGTGACCTTGGTTTATTCTGATGAATGTAAGAAAGGAAGGAAGGAAGGGGTAAGGAAGAAAGAGAGAAGAAGGGGAAAGAAAAGTGGGGAAGAAGGGATTCTACCGGGAAAAGTCATATTCAATTTGAACATTTGTTTGGTATGTGCATTTGGAGCTTGAAAAACGAAGACCATTTGGCTCAGGAATTATCATTTAAAACTTTGTTCAAAAGAAATACAGAAGAGTCTTTTTATAAAAGGATATTCATTATAGTATTACTATATCAAAAAACATTGAAAATCACTTCAAATATTCAACAATAATAATTTTTGGTTAATCTCATAAAGAATATTATTATTTCATCAATCATTTATGTTTATTTAGAGTGAATACATAAAAATAAAATAATTTAAAAATCAGTATGCCTAATAATAAACGTAGGTATGTGAAGCTTATACATAACTATGGGAAGTAATTACCAAAGTATTACCAGCAGTTTTCAAGGATTAGCAAAATTATTGGTAATTTGTTTTATCTTTTCCCTCTTCTATATTCTCCAAATTTCTATCATGAATATATACTTATTTTATATTATAAACACATAAACAAAAACCAAACTCTCTCTACTTTAACTTAAGCAATAGCAATTTGTAGAGTCATAAAATCATTTACTATAGACATTATAAAACAAAACCCTGAGTAAAATTTCCATTATTGTTTTTTCCCCAATAAAACTTATCTCTCGTCTTCGAAAACCTTTCTGACAGCTTCAATGGAGATGATAAAAAATAAAAAGATTTAAAACAGAAAAAAAACAGCTTTTCTCCTTTCTTCATCAAGGTGTGTCGGAAGAAATCTTCAGAGAATTTTAGTGCAGCTCAGATTAATATTTGTTTTTACCTCCAGATAAATAACTACATGCTACTGTCAATCATATTAAGCTACGAGAAAAAGAAGATTCTACTGAGCATATTCTCATATATTTCATTATTCATTTCCAAGGTATAGCAACATTTTAAAAGAGTTGTTTATCCAGTAAACTCTCATGCGGCCCATGCATTACTTGACATCAGAACTTAAAACTACACGTGTTGCTTGAATCAGATGCCTACAATATTCTAGGGGATGGATAGACTCGACTTCATTGATCTGTTTCTATGGCCCCTCTATGCCAGGAATCCTCACTTTGAATTATACTTTCAGCAAACACAAGCAAATATTTGTAGAGAACTTTCTTGCCTGTCCAGAACTATGACAGTACCTACGGGAACAAAATTTCGGGAGATATATATTGGCTGCCAGATTTTAGCAACATGATTCTGAGATTACTTTGTAAAAATTATTTACAAATCCTTGCTCATATGAGTGCAGAGGAGACAGATAATCTTTAATGGGCATGTCTTTTCTCTGCATATGTTACACTAAAGATACTGAACTTGTCTTGTAAATGATGTCTTCTTTTTAATTAGTTACTGCTTTTGAAGGTCGAAGTGTTGCCCTGTCTTTTACAGGGCTACACTTAACTTTCTTTTTGTCACTATTTAAAGGTGTCTGAGCAATTAGCCTCGCTGTCCAAGCTTGTGTGAAATCATACTTATTCTTGCACAACTAGGTACTCAGTCAGGAGTATAGACAGGGTCTGATTTGGAAACTACCTCATAAAAATCTAATCAGAGACCCGCAAGTGATTCTCACAGATGAACAGTGTTAAGACATTAATCTGCATTCATGCCCAAAATGTAGTTGAAAACTTCACTATGGTAAGTCACTTGGAAAAAAAAATGTATTTAGGCACTTGTTACAAGTGTGAAAAAGTTAATGCTAGGATCCCTTTATGAATAAAGATACTTTCTACAATATTAGTGGGCAACAGTAAGAGAGGAATGTCATATCGCTACTGCCCTTCCTCTTTCTTTCCAAAGGGATTGGAGATGGGACTTAAGGCTGTTATTATAATATATAGTCTTCCAGATCCTCATAGGCACTTCAAAGTGTCCTCCAGAGACATTCTTTCTTAATATCTCTAGGATTGAGACAGATACAATGCTCTATGTTACACTTAGGCCAGGGAATTTACTTCAAAACCATAGATAACTGTTGTTTAGCTCAAAGGGCTGGAAGTAAGAAAATGAGGTCCCTGTTCTTACTCATGGGTTACCATGCTTTTTGTTTTTGACAATGAGTCCACTTAGCCCTTCTGAGCCTCAGTTTCACCGTCTGTAAAATGAGGGTAACAGAGCTGGTAGCAGCAACATGTGCCTGTAGTGCCGGCTACTTGGGAGATTGAGGTAGGAGGATCCTTTGATCCTAAGAGTTCAAGTCTAGCCTGGGCAATGTGGGGAGATCCTGTCTCTATTTAAAAAGAGCTATTTATCTCCTATCTATCTATCTATCTATCTATCTATCTATCTATCTATCTAATCATTTTTTAAAAATAAAAAAATAAAAAAGGAAGAAAGGAAAAAAATAATAAAGATAGCTCCTTCAGGCACTCCAGGTATTTGCAGATGTAAAATGAGATCTCAGCTTAAAGCCACGTTGTAAACTGGGACTCACTACGTCATTGTGAGGAGATTTAATTAGGTTTACTATTAACCTGTCTTCTCCTTGGTACACTGTAGTTACTGGAAGTTATACAAATATTTAAAAAAATGGAAGAACCTCTCAAATAGATATTATATAAGAAAGATTCAATTTGGAGATCTCCTTTTAATAGGGCAGAATGTAATGTTTGCAAACCAAAGTGAAACTGTTTGCCACACTGCATTTCCTTTTCAAGCCCGTGCTTGAACCATCGGCCCTCGCTTATGAGCCCTAATCACTGTGGGTGGAGAGCAGAGTGGCTGCATTCTGCCATTGATTAGAATGAGATTCAGTTATCAAATGAAGGTTTATTAAAGCATGTGCTTTTTTCACTAACCTCTTCTCACTACCCGGCACTTCTCCCTCCAGGAGAAACACCGCCTCTGGCAGCATTACAGACAATGTTAACTTTTTATGTGCGTGGGGGCTGAACACAATTTCTAGCCAGTATGTGAAAAGTCTGGAAGAAAAACACTTTTATAAAAGGAAATGAGTTTTAAGATGAAAGAATGAGATTTCAGTGTGACAGGGGTACAATTTCTTGCCTTGAATAAAGGAACAGAGCACCAATTCCTTCAGAGTTGCAGGTGACCCCAACTTGGATGGAGGATACAAAAGTAATCGCCCTCCTCCACCGCGGAATGGACCCTTCATTTTGAAAGCAAGCTGGTGTGCTGATTAGTTCTGCTAAGTGACTCTGAAGAGACCCATTTGTTTAGCACTATGTGTAATTTTAAAGGAAAGGATGTGTCAGCAGCAGGGAGGAGAGTCAAATGAGGTCACTCGTGAAATAGCAGGAGAAATCCACGGGTGCCTCTGCCTTGTTTTAATCTACTCCATCACTACTGACCTCTGCTCCTGAAGACTGATGCACCAGCTAAATGGAACCTTCATTTTCTCATTCCACGAATGACCAGGCCGGCTCCTCAATGCCCTCAGAAACAGATATGCATTTCTCTATTGCTGGGGACACCACACTTAACCCTTAATGGTATAAGGCAGTTTTCACCTGCAGAGTCTCCGTTGGTACATGATGGTTCCCTCATAGAAGCTCTGTCTGTTCAAAATTCATATCTCCGATATGATTTTGCTGTCTGTGCATGGTAGAATAAAGTGCAGGCCACTCTTGTAGAAATGGTAGAATATCCTAAGCTGACACTTTTGAGGTCCTAAACCTGACAAGCCAAGAAAGTAACTGAGCACACTGACATTTTACAGATTACTCTCAAACTTATATTGGTTTATGACCTTAAAATCGGGTCATAACCTGTCCTATTTCAAACCAAGTCAATTGAATCAGATGTCATGTAAAAACAGCAATGTAATACATGTTGCATTCTTGACTCTGATACTAACTTTTTGTGTAAGAAGAGAAAATAATAATAATAATAAAATAAACTCCAAATGGTGAGCCACATTGTTTCCTTCTCCACAATTCCAGCATATTGAAAATGTGCCAGTATCATGGTCATGATCATCTTAATTAAAAGTCTCTGGTATAAGTTTTCCTCCCACCAATTTAAGAACCTGTCGCCAAAGATCTTTCCTTATTCATCTCCATTTTCCCAGGGTTGTAGCAGAAAGTTAGTACATGGCAAGCACTCCAGAGTTTGAACTAAACACATACATATTAAAAAGAATGAGTTTTCAGAGTATAAACACACAAATTAAATAGGAAACTGAAGTTACCACTCACATAGTTTTCTTTATGTGCTATAACCTTATATTTTCTGTACAAAACTCTGATCTTTCTTCTCCCTGTCTGCTATTTACTGCTTCTGGTTATCAGTTTGTGGAGCACTTCTTTGTGGAGGTTATGATGGGCCTTACTGTTTCCGGCATTTCTGAGCCACTTAAAACGGGTTGAGAAATGTAAGTTGTGTGTGGGTCAGAGTCAGAGGGTGGGTAGGTCGGTGGGGGTGTAAGTTCTTTTTAGTTGCCTATTTTTCTCAGGGAACATCAACCAGAAACAAATATAGGGATTCACAATTTAGTTTTTCATTTCCTTCCTTGTGGCATTCAATCTGTGTTTCAGCATTTGCTGGGCCATGTGGCTTTCATAAATAAATCGTCAAGGATTTGAGAATGGAAATATCCCCCAGATGAGGACTGCCTATGTGAATTCTGTGCATACTGCATGTGGAGGCCACCTCTGTGGAAAGAAAAATAGGCACATAGAAAAGACCCTGGTGTATAAGTTGCCATGGGTAAGAGTCAAATCCAGCATCTGTGACGCAGCAAGGTTAACATAATCACTTTGGGCCTCGCTTTCTTTGTCTATACAAATGGAGATAAGACTTGCTTTGGGAAAAGGATTTGCATGTGTGTGAATTTGTTTTTAGTGGGCTGTAGGGCACAGGGTGGTAAATGTCACCTTGGGGTATGGTTTGCCCCACCTCCCATGGAATGTCCATTCACATTCTAATCTTCCTAGAATGGTTTTATGGAACATTTTCTTTTTCTTGGAGTTGCTCTTGCTGCCAGCAGCCTCTTCAGATCCACTGCTGACCGGCACCTCTTCAGAAGAGAATTTGTTCTTTCTGGGAGATGCTCCTGTTGTTTGCCTCTTTGGGATCCCTACCTATTTCTTCTTTGGGTGAAGATTTCTTCTTCCTAGGAAGACTTGTGCTGCCAGTGGCCTCTTCAAGATCACTGCAGATATGATTTGGCTGTGTCCCCAGCCAAACCTCAACTCAAATCATAAACCCCATAATCCCCACATGTCTAGGGAAAGACCTGGTGGGAGGTGATTGGACCATGGGCTGGTTTACCCCATGCTGTTCCTGTGATAGTGAGTCTGTTCTCATGAGATCTGAGATCTGATGATTTTATAAGGGGCCCTTCCCCCTTCGCTCCTCACTCCTCTCTCTCCTGCAGCCTCGTGAGAAGATTCAGGTTTGCTTTGCCTTCGCCTTCCACCGTGACTGTAAGTTGCCTGAGGCCTCCCTAGCCTTATGGACCTGTGAGTCCAGTAAACCTCTTTCCTTTAAAAGTTATCCAGCTCAGGTATTTCTTTATAGCAACGTGAAAGCAGACCAATGCAGTTACTGTCCAAATCCTCCTTGGAAAAAGGTGTTTTTTTCTTGGATTTGGAGAAAGAGGTAGATGAGTCTTCATTCCATTCTCCCAAGGAGCCTCCTGAGGCTTTTTCTTTTTTCTTCTTTTTGGGTTTTTCACTTGACTCCTGAACCACTGCTTCCTTCATGACTTCCAGATTATTTCATGGAATCTGGATTCCACAAAATTAAATGTTCCAATGCCAATGTACTCGTTTGTCATTTCATTCAGTATTGTCAGCATTTAGAATACTCCAAGCCTTTTGTGAGTTGAAGAAGTAGTGGCATGGAAAAGCAAACCTGGAACCTACTCCTGTGTGGTTTATGGTTTAGCTGAAAAAAAATAAAAATGACAATAAATAAATAAATAAATATATACACACACACACACACACACACATATCTCAACTATTGTATAATGACAATCAGAATACTTGTTTGGGAGAATGAAAATAGATATTATGGAAACACAGACTGTTCACATAGAAAATTTTCTAAGGAGGCTGACCTGGAAGAGATAACACAGCAGGTCCCCTTTCCCTAAGCCAAGGTGGGGTGTGCAAAATGAATGGACACGTTCCAGATGAATAGGAGTAGGGAAAGTGCTTCAATCAAAATGGCCAGCAAGAGTGAAGGCCCCAGTATAGCGCCTTGTGGTGGAGGTTGAGAAAATAAATGGGCAATATGGCAGTCAGGTATCAATGGAGGGTGGATGGTTGCCAGGCACGGGCCAGCCCTCGTAGGCTTTGTAGACCGTGTTGAGTATTTTAGTCTTAGACTGTATAGCAAATGCTCACTCCCTTTCAAATGCACTGGCATTATGCTTCTCAGTTCTAAATAGAAACAGAAATGTGTTTCTTCAGTCATATTTATGTGATTGTTTCAGTCCAACTGAATGATCTACAGTCTAGCCTTTCCATTCTGAGCACTAGTCTTGAAGGAAATTCTTGGTGTAACATTTCAAAGCAGAGTGTTCCTGGTCTTTTAGAATCCCAGAATTGGAAAAGTTGTGCACCATCCTCTTCCAAGAGTCCTGTGACTGGTTGGAATGTGCTGAGCACAAGAGGACCGTACTATCATACAGATCTCCTGGGTCCAGATCTTCTTCCTCTGCCATTTGGTTTCTTCTCCCCTACTATTCTCTCTCTCATCCTCTTTCTGGGAATCCCCACAACGTTAAACTGAACAATCAACAGTACAGCTATTTTATCATTCCTCTGTTATGCATAGAGAAGACTCATACATGAGACAAACAGGACACATGAACAAATGAAAGCGTAAAGAAGGATTGGGGAAATGAAAATGGAAAGCTGGGCACCAGAAGAATTGATCTTCCAAAATCCTAAACCTACTTAGGTAGCAAATCTAAATAATTCTATCATTTTAACATTTTTAAGAATGTTCCCTCCTCCCGTCTTCACTGCTATTACCCTTGGTCAGACTCTCATAATTCTCCCAACAATCTCTGTTGTAGAATTTGGCCTTGTGTCAATCAAGCTAACCCATATTCCTTATGCTGTCAGTTTATTCTTTCTGCAATACAAACCGGATCCTGTCCCTTGCCTGCCTAACACTCTTTGATAGCTACCTTATAAAATGTGTTGCATTCAATACATGGACTTATGCTGGTAGATCTGCACAATGAGAGGCTGTAATGGATTACATTATGTGGTGTGAAAGAGCCCAGTGCAATGGTGACTCTGACCTTCATACCTTCTTCTTCTTCTTCTTCTTTTTTTTTTTTTTTGTTGAGACAGAGTTTTGCTGTTTTTGCCCAGGCTGGAGTGCAATGTCACAATCTCGGCTCACCGCAACCTCTGCCTCTTGGGTTCAAGGCATGTGTCACCATGCCTAGCTACTTTTGTATTTTTAGTAGAGATGGGATTTCTCCATGTTGATCAGGCTGGTCTCGAACTCCCAACCTCAGGTGATCTGCCTGCCTTGGCCTCCCAAAGTGCTAGGATTACAGGCCTGAGCCACCGCACCCAGCCCCTTTCGTAACTTCTTATGCCCAAACAGCAGTGGACTGTGGCATTGTGGTGGAGCTCACAGGATTATATTCTATCTTAATGAAGATGATTAACCCTGGAATTATGCTAAGCACTTTATGTGCAATATTTTATTCTGTTTTCATGACGATGCTTTGAAGCATGTGGTGTTATTATCCTGTCAATGAAAAGAATCAAACTCTGTAAAATATTTGAAGAGATTCATTCTGAGCCAAGTATGAGTGACCATGGCTCAAGACACAACACTCAGGAGATCCTGAGAACATGTGTCTGAGGTGGTTAGGGCACAGCCTGGTTTTATACAATTGTGGAAGACATAAGACATTAATGAAATACATTTAAGATGTACACGGGCTTGATTCATAAAGGAGGGACAACTCAAAATGGCGGCTTTCAGGCTATAGGTAAATTTTAAAAATTTCTAGTTGACAATTGGTTGAGTTGTCTAAGGACCTGAGATCAATAGAAGGAAAATGTTTGGGGTAAGAGAAAGGATTGTGGAGTCCAAAGTTTTATTGTGAAGAGGAAAGCTTTTAGCTAGCAGGCTTCAGAGAGAATAGAGTCTAACATGATTTCTTATTGGATTTAAAAAGATGTCTGACTCTTAGGTGATTATCTCCTGAATATGGAAAGAAAAAAGGGGGAAAGAGGATTCTTTATAGAATGTAGATTTTCCCCACAAGAGACAACTTTGCAGGGCAATTACAAGATATGACAAGGAAATATATTTGAGGTTAAAATATTTTGATTTCTGTCTTTATTTGTTATGTGATGATGTAGCAGGGTCAGGTTGGAAAACAGGCCACGTTATATAGGGTTAAATAAACCCGTCTGATGAGACTTTATGGTTTGTAGGGTATGGCCCCTCAAACCCCTTAGGTAGGAATTTGAGCAAGAAAAAAACAAGTGAGACTTTAGTCCTCAGTCCTTACTTTATAGATACAGAAACTGAGGTTCGGGTATTGCTAAACTTCCCAGGGTCACACCGTTAGTAAGTGACACAGTCTTAATTTAAATACAGACAGACAATCTCCAGAACATAGACGGTTAACCACTGTTCCATGTCCTAATCATTTCAATTTTTTTTACTTGTAGACAAAGGTTAATGTGCTAAAATCAAACTGGAGGTTATAAGCCATATAATCAAATATGATTATACCACTTCACAGAAATTATCCCTAGTTTTACTGACTGCAAAATTATTTGACTTGAAATAAGTTGGTAATATGGTTTGAATGTGTCCTCAAGTTTATGTGTTAGAACCTTAATTCCTGAAGCAACAGTGTTGAGAATTGGGGCCTTTAACAGATGATCATAAGGGCTCTACCTCCACAAATGAATTAACATTGCTGTGGATCAGATTAGTTACTGTAGCAGTGGGTTCCTGAATAAAAATATTGAGTTATACCCACTTTCTGGCTCTCTCTGGAGGACTCTTTTGCCATGTGATCCCTTCTTCCATGTTACGATGAAGCCAGATGAGGCCCCATTATCTTGAACTTTCCAGCCTCCAGAACTTTGAGCTGAATAGAATTGTATTTATTATAAATGATGCAATCTGTGGCAGTCTGTTATAGCAACACAAAATGATTAAGACAGAAAATTGCTATTGAGACACAGGTCTGTTACTGTAAAAAATTCCTGAATATATGGAAACAGCTTTGGAACTAGGTAATAGAGGCTGGAAGAATTTGGAGCAGTAGGCTAGAAAAAGCCTATATTGCCACAAATGGAACATTAAAGGCATTTCTGGTGAAGACCTATGTGAAGACAGGAGCTGTAGGGAGAGCCTAAATCTTAGGGATTACTTACGTGGTTGTAATCAGAATGTTGGTAAAAATATGGAACATAAAAAAAAAAAAAAATTCTGATGAGGTGTCCATGAGGGCATGGACAAAATCCTGAAATGTGTCCATGATTTTCCTTTAGGAATATCTTGTTGGAAACTGGAGTTAAAAACTATCCTTGTCATAAAGTGGCAAAAATCTTGGCTGAATTGTTTCCATGCCCTTGGGCTTATGGAAGGTAGAGTTTAAGAACAACGAATTAGGAAACATGGCAGAAGAAATACCTAAACAGGAAAGCATTCAAAGTGCTCCATGGTTACTTTTGGCCACTTACAGTAAAGTGAGAGAAGAGATAAATTATTTACAGATGAAATTTGAAATAAAAAATGAAGCAGAATGGAAGGATTTTAAAAACTCTGAGCTGAGCCATGTAAAAAATTAAAAAAAAAAAAAGTCCGGGTGTGGTGGCTCATGCCTGTAGTCCCAACACTTTGGGATGCCCGAGGTGGGAGCATCATGAGGGCAAGAGATCGAGACCATCCTGGCCAACATGGTGAAACCCTGTCTTTACTAAAAATACAAAAATTAGCCGGGCATGGTGGCATGTACCGGTAGTGCCTGCTACTCAGGAGGCTGAAGCAGGAGAATCGCTTGAACCCAGGGGGCAGAGGTTGCAGTGAGCTGAGATCGAGCCACTGCACTCCAGCCTGGTGACAGATCGAGACTCCGTCTCAAAAAGAAAAAAAAAATCACTTACTGGGGAGAATACTAAGGATGTGGCCAAGTGCCTACTTGCTAAATAGATTAATAGGGATAGAAGGAAGCCACGTTTTATTCATCAAGACAATGAGAGAATGATCCCAAAGGCACTTCAGAGATCTAAAGACAAGCTAGGACCCTGAGGGCAAGTTTTCCAGAGAGGCACCTGTGGGACCTCAGCATCACCATGCCCATAACCTCAGGACTCTGCTGCACACATCCAGGCACAGCACTCCTTGGCTGCCCCAGATATGGCTCAAGTGAGCTCAGGTGCATCTCCTGCCCAGCTCCAGAAGTTGCACATTAAACCTTGGCAACATCCTCCTGGGGCTTACTCTGCAGATGCATAGATTACAGGAGCTGTGGAGTCAAGAAAACCTCCGCCTAGATTTCAAAGGATATATCAGACATCCTGAGGGCACAAGCAGATGCTTCTCATGGGGTGGAGTCACCACAGAGCATCCTTACTAGGGAAATGCATAGTGGAGTAGTGGGAGTTAGGTAGCCCTGAAGACCACAGAACTGTAGAGATACCAGCGTGCAACTCCAGCCCAGGAAAGCTGCAGGTGGGAGACTCCAAGCAGTGAGATCTGCTGGGTGGGCTGAGTCCAGCAAAGTCTTAGGGGCAGGTCTGCCTGAGCACTTGGGTGCTCAATCCTCACCTCAGTGTGCTTAGGATATGGGACACAGAGTTGAGGGAGATTATTCTCCAGCTTAGAACCTGTTTTCCCTGTTTGGTTTTAGACTTATTCAGAACAAGCTACCTCTTTCTTTCTGCCTGTTTCTTCTTTTGGAATGAGAATGTCTGTCCTATTCCTGTTCCACCATTGTATTTTGGACACACCTAACTTGTTAATTTCACAGGCTTGAAGAAATTAGCAACTGTATGAATCATGCCTTGAGTCTCACTCATGCCTGATTCAGATGAGACTGTGGACTTTGGACTTCTGAGGTGGTGTTGGAATGAGTTAAGACTTTGGGGCTATTGGAATAAAATGAATGCACTTTGCATGTGAAAAGAACATAAATTTTAGGAGTCAGGAGCAGAATGCTATGACTTGAATGTTTTCCCCAAGGTTTAGGTTTTGGAAACTCAATGCCCAATGCAGCAGTGTTGAGAGGTGGAAACTTTAAGAGGTGATTAGGTTACAAGGGCTCTACCCTTATGAAGGGATTAATTCTATTATTGCTGGAGTGGGTTAGTTATAAAGAAAGTGGGTCCCTGATAAAAAGGTTTCATTTGACTCCCCTGGTTTCTCTCTCATGCACCTTTGCCATGTGATATGCCTTCTGCCTTGTTATGGCACAGCAAGAAGTCCCTCAACAGATGCAGCCCCTCAGCCTTGAACTTCCAGCCTCCAGATCCGTGAGGCAAATACATTTCTGTTCATTAAAAATTACCTAGCTTTAGTTATTCTGTTATGGTAGCAGAAAACAAACTAAGACATTTGGCTATTACTAGATCCTTGACAACTCTGTTATACTGAAATTCTACTTAAAAATGCTTTGAACAATAGGATCTAAAATTAAGCCACGTCTAACCAGCTGCCAAATTCTCCAAGCCTCTTGATTAGTTTGCATCTTTCAGAAAGACTATTGAGTTAATGCTCATGTTTCATCCCCTACTCCCCAGAAGAGTCTCACCATCCCTTTGAGATTTTGCTAAAAGTCCAACACACTGTCTTTCAGGAGCATTATTATATAGTCTTAGTAACATGAACTGAATAAAAATGGACACATCACAGAGACTTGATTCCTCCAACAGTGATTGGAAATAGATCGAAAAGGCTGAGGCACTAACTCAACTAGCCATTCCATCATCAGCTTGTCTCAGGGTAGTAATAAACTTCTTGGTCTGCTAAATTTATGGAGTAGAAGTGTGAGCACAACCTCCCAGTGGTGCCCATGGCTTTGATCAGGTCAGTAACAGTGGTCTGGAGGTCTGCATGCTGACCATTATAAACACTATGTGTACTCTCACCAATGTGCTGTCATTAGAGATTGCTTCCACGCTAGTTCCTCAGCTGAGAAGATAAATCTGGCTGCCTTAGGAGGGTATTTTGCATGAGATTGCATAAGAGTATTTCTTATGTAGAAATATAAGATTAAGGGTTTAACTGCCAAATGCCCTCTATATTTATATATTCCACTAGCTAAGCCAGCAACTATGGACTATAAAAGAGCTAGACTAGTGCAGTCATGAGTCACACTCTTATCTCAGTCAAAGTATTACTTCTCCCCTTGCAAGGGCAATGGTGCCCTTTGCTATGATGAAAAAAATAAATAAATAACCCTCAGGTTATGTCACTTGTGAAATGAATAAGTGAAATGTTCAAGCTTCATTCTGTATTTACAGTGAATGTCATAATGTAATTGACTTTATGACTTTATGTCAAATTGGAAAGGCAAGTTGTACTGGTTCTTGAAGGACCACGCTCTCTCCATCACTAAAACTTTGCAGGTTCTATTCCAATTGCCTTGATCACTCCTCCTGTATTGCCTAATTAACTCCTATTCATTTTCTTGGAGAAGCTTTCTCAGATCTGGCTGACTAAATCTCCAGGCCCTACCCCATATGAATTCTAAGTTCAGTGTAGTCAACATATTTGGTGACTCCTGGATTTACGTCTGTCTCTCTTTGCTCACTGTTATGTTCCTCTAGCATAGTTTTCAGCATGCAGTGGAAAAATAGTAGGTATTGCAAGAAAGAATATAAGAAAAAAATACTAACAATATTTTAGAAATTAAGACATATCCTATATTTTTCAAAATGTCTGCAGACAATTGTCTTTCTCAATTCTAAAACTATGCATTTATTCTCTCATTTTTTCCAAGATATTTCTCAGTCTTTCAGTAATTCCTAGACATTTGCTGGAACCTAGGTCTACAATGGTAAATAAAGGAAACAAATATATTGGTATTTTTTGTTTATATTCTTTATTTTTAATGCTTTTTTCTCATTCTCTCTTTCCTTCAGACAGAAATAAAAATACATATTTATTTACTAAAATAGATTGATATTAATCATAACGCTCTATTTATGTGTCAGTGTTTGATGGCTAGCCTTATGTTTGTTCTCTCCAAAAGTCCAAGAAATTAATTCATAGAAATGGATGTTTAAAAATTGCTCAAATATCCAGAAAGAATTTCCTTTGGAAGGAGCTCCTGGTTTTATAACTGTTTGTCAGGATACATATGTCTTTGACATGTCTTATCAAAAAACAAAACAAATAAAGATCTCTTTTGTAGACTAAGAATGATGTATTTTAAGTGACTTATTTCATGTTAAATAGGGATTTTCTCAAAGGATCAGAGCCTTTGGAAACCATTACTAGACAGTAGATGTAGTATGAGGAAAATAAGCATATGCTATTGAAAAATGAGGCATTTGCATATTCAATGTATGCATGTATTTCATGTATATGACACGTTAGTATATAACGGAGGATTGTCTGGAGAGACAGTCGGGTGTCAGAGGAGAACCTTGGAATTCTTGCAGCAGCATGTTGAATAAAAGCCAAATGTAATAAAGTACATCTGGCTTGCTTTCTAGAGAAATCCAAGAAATTAATTTTTCTGCCAACTAGACCCAATTTATATTGAATCCTTCCATACAAGCAAGTTAAGATTGATCCTAGGTAGCTTTTACTCACATGATTTTTATTGGCCAGTTGCTTGTTTAGGGGAAATAGAGAAACAGCACAGCACAGCACAGCTCTAATAAGAGTTTACTGAGTTTGCACACCTTTATGCCGCAGCAAGCCCCACCATAGGCAGTATAGTAAGGTGATTTGACACTCCAGCCTGGAATATTCATACTTATGAACAAAAATAGCTCTGCCTGGCAGCCTAAATATGAAACAGTCATATGCAGTCAACCACAAACCACATCTGCTCAAAATTTTAGTAGAACACATAAAATGGAATCCATTTCACATTTGCACAACAGCTGGAGCATAATGCTATGACTTCAATGCCTTAGACCAGAGTTTCTCAAAGTACAGTACCTGGACTAGCAACGTCAACACCACATGGGAACCTGTTAGAAATGCAAATTCTCAGGCTCCATCCCGAATCTAATGAGTCAGAAGCTTTGGGAGTGGGGTCCAGCAATCTGTATTTTAGCAGGCCCTTCTAGGGATTCTGATGGACACTCAAGTTGGAGAACACTGCTCTAGATTCAGGTAAACCAATTTAAGTCCTGCCTCTGCCGTATTATTATCATAAATGCCACTTTAATTCTTTGCTCCCCGTTTTTATTTCTAAATTAGAGATGCACTAAATCAGCCTAAGGTTTATTAGAGATGCATGTAATAGAGCACAGTCAGACAGGATTGGCTTCAACATCTGGAATTCCCTATGTGGGAATTATTGTTTAACAATAATAAAAGCTAATTTTTATTGAGCAATTAGTAGGTGCAAAACCCTATGCTAAGTGCTGTCTTTATCTCTCTGAGTCCTCACAAAAATACTGTAAAATAACCTTATCCCCATTTTGTAGATGAATTGATGAGATTTAGAGATGTTTTGTCAGTTTGATAGTTGGGATTGGTACAAAGGATAATGAAGCTTACTTCAGAGGTTAGTTTGCACAATACTAGTTAAAAATAATTCTTTTCTACCTACAAAACCTCTATAATCCTGAATAAAATAGAATAATACCAGCAACCTCGTAGAAAGTTGGTGAGTCAAATGAGAGAAGCTGGATATTTAACATACTGTAGCTGCTCAAATCCTAAATTATTCTTTTATTTTCACTCTGCGAGTATATGATATGATATGATGATACAATGATATGCATATTTAAAAGGTGATTAAAGATATTATTGAAGGAAAAATTTAGAAATGCCACCTCCCTCTACCAATTTTACTTTTTACATATTGTGCAACCTTCATTTCACTACACTGTAAATTTAAATATTTTGGAAAAGCTTGGAGGGATTTTATGTTTACCAAGCGGGAAGACTGCTTGGAACACACACGGAGGTGGCTGCCTGTGATCCCCATCTCCTGATAGTATACTCCCATATAATACCGTCTCCTTGAGAATGGGTGAGGGTTTTGACTTGCTTCTCACTAAAAGAATATAACAAAAATGAGGAGATGCTACTCCATGATGATGTTATATGAGATTACCACTTTCATCTTGCTAGCTGACTCGCCTTATAGACTCTTCCTTGATGGCTTTTGATGAAGCTTAAAGCTGCCATGCTTTAAGCTTCCCTATAGAGTGGTTTGTGTTGCAAGGAACTGAGAGTAGCCTCTGGCTGACAGACAAAAAGGAATTGAGGTCCTTAATCTGACAGCCAGCAGGAACCAAATCCTGCCAACAATCACATTAGCTAGTAAGCAGATCCTTCCCCCAGTGAGCTTTCAAATGAGATCTCAGGCCTGGTTGACACCTTGATTGCAGTCTCTTCAGACCCTACAACAGAAGACTCAGGTTAGCACAGATTTCTTACCCACAGAAACTGTGATGTAATATGCATATATTATTTATTTAAACCTCTAAATGTGTTATGTAGCAATAGATAATACAAACGCAAAATAATTTCAACTGTAGACCATGTGATAGCTGCTACACTCACTTCTTTCATTAAGTCTCTGTGTAGTATACTGTTTGCAGTGAATGCTGGAAATCAGAATATAATTAGGCAAAAAGAGAAGTGATTTTCCTTAGCATTAAAATAATAAGATGGCTGGATGTGGTGACTCATGCATGTAATTCCAGCGTTTTTAGAGTCTGAGGCAGGAAGACCGCTTGAGGTCAGGAGTTTGAGGCCAGCAAGGCAACAGCCAGATCCTATCTCAACAAAAATGAAAATTTAAAAATTTGCTGGGCTTGATGTTGCATGCCTATGGTCCTTGCTACTTACGAGGCTGAGGCAGGAGGAAGGTTTGAGCCCAGGACTTCAAGGCTGCAGTGAGGCATGATCACACCACTGCACTCCAGCCCGAGGGACAGAATGAGACCCTGTCTCTAAAAATAAATGAATGAATAAGTAAATGAAATAAAAGAAAGATAATGCTCTTTATATAAGGCAGGGAAAGCTTATGGATTATTAGAAGGCTGCTGATAATAGAACCACAGAGCCAAGAAAGTGGTTAACCAACAGAAATTTGATCAGCCTTCTCCTCCTGGACTGCACCTTCTCACCTGTTCTTCAAAGATCTCAGCCAGGGATCCTGTCCTCTGGAAACTTACCCAGAGAATTCCATTCTGACATGACCCACTTCTGTGATCACTTAAAGCCTGATTCCGCTCTTTTGTCTAGTTATATTCCTGCCTCCTTCATTTCATTCACCAGATACTGAGCTCTTTGTCTTTGCCTCTTCCTTTACCTTCTTCTCCTGGCTTTTCTTTTACTCCTCCTCAACTTCATTCTTTACATGAAATTCCATATATAACACATGCTCAATCCCTGATTAGCATATGTAAACTAATTTAAGAAAAAAAATCATTGATTTCTTCAATATTTTTCTATAGAGGAGTCCAATAGGTGGGTGCTGGTGTCAGACTCAGCTAGTTCCAGGTGCTTACACCGTGTTGTCCTTCATTGTCCTTGTGTCTTCTTCTTGGTCTTCCTCCCACTTGTCCTCCTCACTGTGTCTGCAACTCTTTTTGTTCTCTTTTTTTTTCCTGTCTTTCTCTGACTTTTTTCCCCAGTCAAATTCCACATTTGTCTCCATTGTCTTCATTCTCAAGAAAAGATTTGCCATATAGCTCAATGCTGCCTCCACCAACTCCAGGATTACTGCATCTCCCAAGCTAACCTTTTCTTCATTACTGTTCTTAAACATTTCTGTAATCTTCTCTCTGGTTATATAACGTGTTATTAGTCTGTTCTCAGGTTGCTAATAAAGACATACCCAAGACTGGGTAATTATAAAGGAAAGAGGTTTCATTAACTTACAGTTCCATATGGGGAGGCCTCACAATCATGGTAGAAGATGAAGGAAAAGCAAAGTCACATCTTGCATGGTGGCAGGCAAGACAGAATGAGAGACAAGCAAAAGAGGAAACCCCTTATAAAATCATCAGATTTTGTGAGACTTATTCCCTACCAAAAAAACAGGATGGGGAAAACTGGCCCCATGGTTCAAGTATCTTTCAATTATCTTTCAGTTATCTTTCCCTTCCACAATACATGGGAATTATGAGAACCACAATTCAAGATGAGATTTGAGTGGGGAGACAGCCAAACCCTGTCATCATGTGACCACCTCTGGGTGAATTGTTTTGTCTGAGGGGATAATCTCCTCTCTGGCCAATCTTGGCAAAGCCTCTACCTTGATCAGTTGAGTTACATGACTGATTGACATAAGAGAGTGTCATGGAGTCATTGCAGGGGATTTCCAAGAGGAAAAATGTCAGTACAAATTCAGAAAAAGTAGCAGATGGCCATGAAGTAATAAGTGAAAATCCAACCAGCTTCAGACACAGCCTTACATTCCCATTTGGTATTTATTGAGGCTCATGTCCTCAACTCTTTAGTTTTCTGTTTTTCTATACCTATGTTCTCCTGCCCTTCTCTCTTAAGAAAAGTCCCAGGCTATCTAGAACCTAATTTCATGATAAATGAACTCTTCATCACTCAACGCTTTCAAAGGTTACTTCTCCAACTATCCCAGCTTTTTATCTTTTTACTTTTAAAGCAATTTTGTATACCACAATTCCTAAATTTTCAGTCAAATTCTTTTTCAAAGGAATCTCCCCTCACCCTTCCCTTCTCTTCGCAAAGCCACTGTTTGATCCAGTTACATTTTAACATATAAACATTTAAGCAGCTCCAGTTGCTGATTTTCCAAAACATAGAAACACAGAATATAGAAATGATCAATGATAGGAGCATTTGACAGAAACTGTTAGAACTGAGCAACAACCCACTGATATATTCTTGCCATAGAAGTGATTTGTTTGGTTTTATTTATTTAACTTTGATTTTAAATTTGGGGTTACATGTGCAGGTTTATTACATATGTAAACTTGTGTCATGAGGATTTCTTGTACATATTATTTCATCACCCAGGTATTAAGCCTAGTATCCATGAGTTACTTTTCCTCATCCTCTCCTTCCTCCCACTCACTCTCTGCCCTCTGATGGGCCCTAAGGTGTGTTGTTCCCTTCTATGTGTGCATGTGTTCTCATCATTTAGCTGCCACTTGCAAATGAGAGCATGAAGTATTTGGTTTTCTGCTCCTGCATTAGTTTTCTATGGATAACGGTCTCCACTCCATTCAATCTGGGTGATCTTTAAGCTGGACCATGAAGATTCCATATAGTGCAGGTGGCTCATTCTTTTCATCTTACATTATTATGCAGAGTTGCTTGTGATTTTTCCTACACCCCTTCTCAATCCTTCTTCTGTTCCCTCTGACTTCTCCATCCAGACTACCCTTTCTTACCTATCCTTCAAAGACTAATCTGGCTCCCCTCGCCTGGTACACTGTCCCAGGAAACTGCTCTGAAGCGAGGAATACTCTTGGGTGATTCTGTGTAACCTGACCTTTCTCTTTAGTCCAGTTGGCTTTCCATCTTCCTTGTAAAACTGTTGAGCTTCAAGAGAATAAGCATTGTGCCTTTTGTCTTCTTAGACCTTGAAATTAGCAGCACGTATAGTACATAGTAGGTGTGTAAATATTCATTAGGTTAAAAGAATCCATAGCACCATGTAACTTGTGAGAGATACAACATATTATAGCATTTTATTCTAATTTTAAAATAATACTTGCTTGCTACAGAATATTTGGAAAATACCACATAGTATAAGGTATAAAATAAAATCAACTCTTACTTGTGGCATGCAGAGACAATCACTGCTAACATTTTGGTGCATTTATTTCTAAGCATTTTCTTTGTGCTAAAATAAAAATGGAGTTATGGTCTATAACACTTCCCAGCTTGTTTTTCATCACTCTCTCTGCAGTACAGGGTCTGTCAATGGCCTTTTTTGTTTCCACCCTCTCAAAAATGTTCAGCCTTTTCTTAAAAAGCCCTCACCCTTCCTCCTCCTACAGAACCCTTGCCGGTACTCTTCTAGTCAATAACTCAATTGCCCTCCCTTTGTGACTCCTTGAGACCTTGAAGTTGAGTTATTTATTACTTTCTTTGTACAGGCCCACTACCTAGTATATGCATTTCTTCACGTACATTTCCTTTAAATATGTGTTCACGAGGTATTTCACTCTTTCCACACAGAGCATCTCACCTTTACCTGTCCTCTTCCTCTGTTCTTTCTGCTCCCTTTTTGCCCCTGCCACCATCTTCTTTACATGTGATTTGATATATATGATACACTCAATACATGAATGCAAAATAAATGAACTATGCCAGGAGCTTCTTTCAGTTCTGTACCTGATATAGATGAGGAAGGAGAGGCACGTGCAACTTACGTCAATTGCCCAAGGACACACTGGTATGCTTCTTTCATTTTCTTGCAGGAGAAAAAAAAAATCAATAGTCTGCAGTGTCTTTCCAATAAATTAAACACACATGAACCAGTTTTACATCTAAAGTGGACATTTGCAATATTGATGCTCCAAAATAAAATTGAGTGCTCCCCATCGCTGAAATGTCTTAACACCAGTGAGTTCATGCTTCCATCAGCCAAAAGCTGCAGTTGGACATTCCCTTAGGATTGGCTTCACTTCAGGATTGGCAACTTTTCCAGAACAAACTCACCTTATTCTCTGAACTGGATAATCTACATAAAGGCTGAGGTGGTTTGTATCACTGGGTGTGTTAGTTTTAAGGCCAAAAAAAGAAGCCAAGGAAAAGAGGCCTTGTCAGATAAAAGCTTCGTTCACACTATTTTCCTCTCCCTTCTCCTGACTTTGCTTTGCTGAACTATAATTGTACCATCTTCTCCTTGAGGAAGACAGAAAAATAAAAGCTCTCACTTGTGCAGATAAAGAGCCTGTTCTCCCCGAAGTCATTCCAGCAATGCACAGCAGAGCTTCCCACAAACATGAGAGAGGTGCGATCCATCTACAAAGAACATTTTCCAGATGCTGCCTTCTGTGCTTCTGGGTTGTTTTCTTATTTGTTTGTTTGAGAAAATGACACAGAAATAAAGAAAAACAAGAGGTACATGGGTTTTGCTCACCCAGTAATATCCAATAGATAATTCTAAATGGATTTTCCTGAAAGCAACTGAAGAGAGCTTGTACGGTTGCATGTGGAAAAAGAAAGTGGAATCGTAGAGTCCATTAATAGAATCTGTAGGGCTCAAATGTTGCATGTCCTATTCTGACAGGGTATTATGTTAACCCATTAACAGAAAATAAACTCTTTGGTATGAAGGTATGATCTGTGTTCTCAATCCAAGTCATCTCTTCAATTAGTCAGCAATGTTTATTGAGTGCCTACTGTGTTCACAGATGGAAATGTTCAGTGGCTTTTTGTTAGCATGTTCACTTAGTGCTATTGCATTCGTTCAAGAATATGAATCCAGGCCGGGTGCGTTGGCTGACGCCTGTAATCCCAGCACTTTGGGAGGCCAAGGCAGGCAGGTCATTTGAGGTCAGGAATTCAAGACCAACCTGGGCAACATGGTGGAAACCCCGCTACTACTACAAACACAAAAATTAGCTGGTCATGGTGATGCATACCTATAATCCCAGCTGCTTCAGAAGCTGAGGCATGAGAATTGCTTGAACCTGGGAGGCAGAGGTTGCAGTGAGCTGAGATCACACCACTGCACTCCAGCCTGGGTGACAGAATGAGACTGTCTCAAAACAAAGAAACAAACAAACAAAAAAACCACTGCTCTATTTTATTTTTTACACGAAACACTTTCTACAACCTAGGGATAGTAGCAACAAATGCTACCTCCGTCATAGACTTCCCTTTCTGTCATTTAATATTTTTTCTCCTTAATTAATTGGAATTCCTTGAATGGCAGTAAAACTTGAGTGAATCATTTTCCTGGTTAGTGCGCCTTTTCTCAAACATAGTTTCTCACAACTCAGTAAAAGTATATGATTTAATTATAGTTAGCAGGGTAGAATAAGCAATATTGCATTTGTTTGCTCACATGGTCATTTGTTTGTTGATTCAACACATATTCCACATATATTATTTGTCATGGTCAGATCGTGTGCTCCAGAGTGGAGATATAAAGGTAAATATGGCATAAATGGTTTTAGGGGGTCAAAATCTAATGGGAAACATAAGTGAATATAAAACTAACAGACATTATTGCACAAGGATAGCAGCAAGAACAAGGAAGGAGCTCCACTATGACCAGATTGGAGAGAGATGCCAAGAAATACATCCAGAGCATATCACACCTGTGCTACTGTGGACAGTTTGAGAGTCTGTGTCCCTAGTGGGGCTAGTGCTTGGCTTCTAGTATGGTGCTATGGCTAGACATGGAGCAGTTTGTTGTCGCTTTTGCTTAGTTTGCTTTAGATGCAATTGCACACATTTAATGTAAGTATTTTGATGAGTTTAGACATAAGCATATGTCCATGATATCATCATCGTAACAAAGTACTATACATATCTATCACCTCCAGAAATGTTTGTGTATTCTTTTGTGCATGTGTGTTTTTTTGGTAAGAGCACTGAACATATATCCACTCAACATATAGTATTTTAAAGTTCACAATACTGTACTGTTAACTATAGGTTTTATGAGATACAGCAGATCTCTAGAACTTATACGTCTTGTATTACAGAAACGTTATACTCACTGCAAAGCAATTTCCCTTTTCCCCCTCTCTCCCGTCCCTAGGAGCCACCATTCCATTCTCTGCTTTTGTGTGTTTTTAGAGACCTCATGTGAGTGGAATCATGAAATACTTGTCCTTCTGAGATTCGCTTCACTCATTTCACAGAATGCCTTCAAGGTTCATCTCAGTTGTCACAAACCGTAGAATTTCCGGCTTTTCTAAGGCTGGTTAATATGTCATTGTATGTATATGCCATACTTTCTTCATTCATTTATCTGTTGGTGGACATTTGTGTTGTTTCCTTATCTTGGCTAATTGGAAATAATGCTGCAGTGCAGCCACTATGAAACACAGTACTAAGGTTCCTTAAAAAATGAAAAACGAGGACGGGCACGGTGGCTCACGCCTGTAATCCCAGCACTTTGGGAAGCCGAGACGGGCAGATCACGAGGTCAGGAGATGGAGACCATCCTGGTCAACATGGTGAAACCCCGTCTCTACTAAAAAAAAAAAAAAAAAAAAAAATACCAAAGTTAGCTGGGCATGGTGGTGCATGCCTATAATCCCAGTTATTCGGGAGGCTGAGGGGGGAGAATCGCTTGACCCCGAGAGGCAGAGGTTGCAGTGAGCCAAGATTGCGCCACTGCACTCCAGCCTGGTAACATAGCGAGATTCCTTCTCAAAAAAAAAAAAAAAAAAGAAAAGAAAAGAAAAACAGAACTACCATATAATTCGGCAATCCAATTTCTGGAAATATATACAAAAGAATACAGCAGATATTTTTGTTTATTTGTTTTAACAAGGACCCAATGCAATGATAATGGGGAGGTTAACAGTATCTGGCTGAGAGATTGATCTGTCCTCTGAATTTGAATCCTGTTCTCCTCACTTGACACCTTCATGACCTTGGGCAAGTTATTCAATTTCCCTAAGTCCCATTTTTAAATTTGTAATATATAGATAATAATAGTGTTTTGATTGTGTTGAAGATCAAATTCAAAATAATGCAGTTAAAGTTTCTTGTTCAATGACTACCTGGTACATAGACAATAGGATGTAGCAAATAGGAATAAAATGGTAATGAATATAAAAACTGTAAACACAAGTTATAATCTTACACTGATGAGAAGGCAAGATTTGTTCAATGGTAACAGAGATTTAAAATGAATCTGCACAACAGCCTTGCCCAGCATACTTGTGGAACATCCACATATTTAGTTTGCAAGCTAATTTTTCCATGCAGCCTTCTGAGTTACTCATTAAAGTTTCTGTCTGAAAAGAGAACAGAAGAAAATTGTATCCAGCTAGTTCAAAGTACGTTGCAGTAACTTAAGGCTTGAGGAGTGTGAATGGCCTGGCAAACCATTTGTAGTAGCTCATCATAGGCTCCTTAAAGATCTGCGCCATTTTTACTCACATCTGTAATCCTATTTTTTAACACAAGCCTCAGACACAGAAGGTGAGAGCCCGTGATTACTGAATAAATAAACAATCTAAGTTTTTGCTTTAATTTTGTTCTAATTTTTGAGTCACATTGTGAAAATGCAATAAGGCTGAACTGTATGTCCAAAACAAAGATAGAACGTAAAGAAATAACATCTATTAAAATACTTTCCTCATTAGGCACACATTTTTCTTTTCTCTTTTTTTTTTTTTTTTTTTTGAGACAGAGTCTGGCTCTGTTGTCCAGGCTGGAGTGCAGTGGTGCGATCTCGGCTCACTGCAAGCTCCGCCTCCAGGGTTCATGCCATTCTCCTGCCTCAGCCTCCCGAGTAGCTGGGACTGCAGGCACCTGCCACCACGCCCAGCTAATTTTTTGTATTTTTAGTAGAGATGGGGTTTCACTATGTTAGCCAGGATGGTCTCGATCTCTTAACTTCATGATCCGCCCACCTCGGCCTCCCAAAGTGCTGGGATTACAGGCTGAGCCACTGCGCCTGGCCAGGCACACTTTTAATGCTTTAATGCAGCTTCAAAAATTTCTGCATAAAAAGGCTTCTGTCCACAATTTTATTTAAATTATTGGCTTATAGTTAAGCCCCATGGTGGAGTAAAATAGTTTTAATGTTTTCTGCATTTTTTGTGTGTTTATGAGGATTAAGAAATGGTGTGCCAATACCTCAATTAATATTGAATGAAATAATGCAGTTGACGTTGGTTTTTCTGGTATTATCATTTTATTACAATTTATGGTGTGAAACTTATAGCATTCATGAGATCAATCATTGGGATTGGAAACGGGCTCACCGCATGGAATAAAACACACAACCAGTTAGTATATAACGATAGCCTCAAGCTCTCCTAATCGTATGCCTTTCTTTCCACTCTGTGCTCTCTTCCTATTTTCAGCCTTGGGAGCCCTTTCATATGATTTTTGCCAATAGAGGATGGCCTCTAAGCTGGCACTATCCCTACATTACGATGGTCTCTCATTTTAAGGAAACTTCAGGCACTTATTTCTAAGTTGGCTCCTCTGAGGTCAGAATGTTTCTTTGATGCTAAAGAACACATTTTGTGCCACTATACATGTTATAACACTTTTTTTTTTTTTTTTTTGAAATGCAGTCTCGCTCTGTCGCCCAGGCTGGAGGGCAGTGGCGCGATCTCGGCTCACTGCAACCTCTGCCTCCCGGGTTCACGCCATTCTCCTGCCTCAGCCTCCCGAGTAGCTGGGACTACAGGCGCCCGCCACCACACCCAGCTAATTTTTTGTATTTTTAGTAGAGATGGAGTTTCACCGTGTTAGCCAGGACGGTCTTGATCTACTAGACCTCGTGATCCGC
Source organism: Papio anubis (assembly GCF_008728515.1). Taxonomy (NCBI): domain Eukaryota; kingdom Metazoa; phylum Chordata; class Mammalia; order Primates; family Cercopithecidae; genus Papio; species Papio anubis. The sequence goes on along the minus strand of NC_044993.1, from coordinate 25,408,925 downwards.
CTGCCTCAGCCTCCTAAAGTGCTGGGATTACAGGCATGAACCACCGCACCCGGCCTATAACACTATTTTTTTTTTTTTTTTTTTTTTTGCAAAGGCCTTTTGTGATGTTTGATAATTTTTGTAAAATTTACTCTTCCTGTACTTCAGTTGATAAGAAAAGTATACAATTTGGACATATATACACTGGGGTTCTGTATCTGTTTTTCCAGTATGTGATTTCCCAGAATGTTTTTTCTTAATTAAAACAATCTCTTTCACCCTTACCATTAACTGAGGCCCACTTTGATTCAATAATAAAGATAAACGTCCTAATTTTTCACCCGATGAAAACAATCTTTAGCCCATGGTTGCCTAATATTAAGATTTTGAGGCACTTGGATTCTACAGGAATATTTCATATACCTTGGAGTTTATCATTATGTTCTCTGTGGTAAAATTTTTAGTAGTAGATAGAGTAAAAGGACAAGATAGGTCAAAACAGGGAAGGTTCTGTGAGTGACAGTAAAAGGATTTAAAATTAGGACTTGATCATTTTATTAATTTAATAAATGGAAAAGTAAGTGCTTATGCCTTAATACAGCCAATTAAAATGATCTTATGATATCTCTTGCTGCTACAGAGTGAGTGATGGAGTCTCTCTTTTGTGGGTAAGCATAACAGTCATCAATTTTAATGAGAGTAATGTGTGTGTGTTTTTTTTTTAAGTGGAAATTAATGAAGTGAGCACATTGAAACTTTGCACTGGCCAGAATGGAATGGTAAAAGCATCATCTCCTAGGTCAATAATGCACTAATCTGGAGGCCTTTGTGTACCAGGTGCTATGGACAATGATTACCAAGGAGTTATTGAATCAATAGGTAAATCTCTAAAAATGAGTGGCATTGGCACTAAATTGGAAGTTAACTCTCATGATCGCTAATATTTCAAAGACTGCCATTACTTTAATAAAAGAGGCATATCTCATTTTATACAGCAGTTAAGAAGCAAAATTTATTTTATTACACTGAATAAGGTAGCACAAAATCATGTTTTCTTCTGATGAGGATGGTAACAGAAAAACTTCATCTGAATTAAATTTAAAGGAGTTTAATTGAGCAATGAATGATTCGTGAATCGGGCAGCCCCCAGAATCACAGCAGATTCACAGATACTCCAAGGGTGTCTCGCAGTCAGAACAAATTTATAGACCAAAAAGGTAAAGTGACGCACAGGAATTGGATGTGAGGTACAGAAACAGTGAGACTGGTTAAAGCTCGGTGTTTGCCTTATTTGAATGCAGTTTGAACACTCGGCAGTCTATGAGTGGTTGAAGTATGGCCTCTGGGATTGGCCAACACTCAGCTATAGTTACGGGTGCATACTATTAAATTCAGTTTTCAATTTTGTCTGACAATTAAGCTAGGTTACAGTTGATCCTCAAGGACTCAAATATAGAAGAACAGAGTCCTTCTCAGGCCATATTTAGTTTGCTTTAACAAGGAGATAACACACTGTGCGATCTTTGTCCCTCTGGGATTCCCCTTGTGTAAGAGTACTCAGTCTCTCCAGGGCACTAACAAACTACTTTCATTCCAAAAGTCTGGGTGGAGCCTTAGACCAAGTCTTTTTAACAAGTACTTCAAAGGGTCGGGATGCACGTTTCCGAGGATTCCTATTATGAGCCATACTTCTAGCTATGTGGGAATTATTATTATTATTATTATTATTATTATTATTATTTTGAGATGGAGTCTCTCCCTGTTGCCCAGGCTGAAGTGCAGTATCTCGGCTGACTGCAACCTTCAGCCTCCGGGTTCAAGCGATTCCCCTGCCTCAGCCTCCTGAGTTGCTGGGACTATAGTAACAGGCCACCATGCCTGGCTAATTCTTTGTATTTTAGTAGAGATGGGGTTTCACCATGTTGGCCAGGATGGTCTCTATCTTCTGACCTCGTGATCTGCCCGCTTTGGCCTCCCAAAGTGCTAGGATTACAGGCTTGGGTCACCTCGCCAGGCCAGTAACTATCTTTATAATGCAAACCTGGTCTACATCACCTCATCCATTCTGTTCCTCCCTTCTCCGGGAACACCTTTTAAAATGAAAACTGGCAAAACCGTTATCTTAGACGTTATACATTGGAGATCTATATATTAAGATATGCTTAGTTGGGCCTACACAGTTAAAAAACAATTTTGAATATGTTACCAATGTTTAAATACGGGAGATTTCATAGAAAACAACAGATTTAAAGCTGCATTTAAAATATGATTCCAACAGGACTAATCCAGGCCTTTGAGCATAAAACTCACCATACTTTATCTGATACACTAGTTCCCAACTCTTCCATTTAATGATGCCAATCTACCTCTAGATTTTAGCTAATGGGAGGCTAGATATTTGGGGTTTCTGGAGCCTCTACAAAATATTCTCCCCCTCATGCCAAACACTCCCTTCAATGCCTGCATAAAAATTTCAAGTCTAGCCAAAGCTTCAGTTTTCCTCCAAACACATTTTCTTAGTGTTGTTTAATTTTTAACTCTGCTTTCCTATAGGTTTTGCAATGAATATCCAGCCTCCAAAATCCTAAGATAAGTTTGTCTTTTCAGACAATTAAAGTAGTGTCAATTTTTCCTTCTTTAAATTTCTATTACCATTGATTGCTAGTGTTTAAGTCACTTTCTTAACAAATTGTACTGTTTATCTACTTTAAACTTTATAGAACAGCTGTGGTGGCTCACACCTGTAATCCCAGCACTTTGAGAGGCAGAGGCAGAAGGATTACCTGAGGTCAGAAGTTCGAGATCAGCCTGGCCAACATGGCAAAACCGTGTCCCTACTAAAAATACAAAAATTAGCCAGGTGTGCTGGCAGGCACCTGTAATCCCAGCTACTCAGGAGGCTGAGGTAGGAGGATAGCTTGAATCCGGGAGGTGGAGGTTGCAGTGAGCCAAGATCGTGCCATTGCACTCCAGCCTGGGAGACAAGAGTGAAACTCCACCTCAAAAACTTTACAGAGTTGGGGCCCTAAATTAATTACCTGTATATACCTAAGGCATAGACTCAAACCAGGCATGTTTTAGTTGCACATCAATATTAAATATGGCTGGATGGATGAATCTATATTATAAACATACTTGGTACCTGTAGCTTCTGTGAGCTGGCTTCAGTTTTTATTATTATTTCACATAATCTGCAAGGGATACAGAAATCAGAGTTTTCGTAAGTGGTGGAAAAACAAAGATTAAAGGAAGAAGGAAACTTTGTCTAGCATGCTAGTTATTCACATTCCTTCAGGCATTTATGAAAACAAAATTACAACCAATTACATGCAGAAACTGAAGCATATTTATATTATACACCACGTAAGGGGCAAAGGAAAGAGAACCAGAATCTAAGATAAGTGACTGTAACAAAGTAAGTTCTCAATTAATATTTGTTTAATGATTAAATGAATGGATGTATAAATTAATGAATTTTAAGATGAATCTGCTTCCAGATGTCAAAGAACGCACATGCTAACGAGGACATGGTCAGAGTCACCATGACCAATTGTGCCGATTAGAAAAAGGTGCTCCTCTTGGTTCCAATTAATCATAAAATGCAATCTCTTTGGGTAAATACATTGCAAAACATGTGCCATTTTATCGTACTAATTAGGTTCAGCTCATGCCAAAGAGCATTGTCTAAACGCCAGGACTACATTTGAGCATCCCTGACTTGTCATAAGATTCCATACAGGGCACAACCTTCATAGCTGTATGTTGTAGCCCTGTGTGTATTTATGAAAACAACTGATGTGAATATTTTGTAATGAGCTCAGACAATAAAGTGTGTCCCAAGGGGCAGAAGAAGTGCAGATAAAGGATTCTTTCTCTCGGGCAAGGAGTCAGTGAAGGTTCGAAGGCATATCTGACATCTGAAAGTCACCGTGGAGGATGAGAGGAGGTTAGGCAGTCCTGGAACACAGGAAAGGGCATTCCAGGCAAAGGGACTCAGCATGTGCTTACACACAGGAGGTGTTCAGGGAATCTTGCCAAAAGAATGCATGAGCAGGCATGGATTTAATACATTTTAAGTGGATGTTATAGGAAACTAAGGAAAGCACATGACCTAGAGTTAGATAACGTAATAATCCCAACATATAATTAACTCCCATTGAATAGTTATAGGTGCCAGGAACTATTCTAAACTCTTTATATACTTTGGCTAAGCCACTCCTCTCAACAACTCCATGAGATGTGGGATGAAAAGTACCCATCATCTAGATATTTTCTATGCACCTTCTAAATTTTTAAATGCCTGTGAGTTGAGTTCTATCGTTACTTGACAAAAGGACAAATCATACATTTTCTTTCTTCTTCTCCTTCTTTTTGTTTTTGTTTTTCACGGAGTCTCACTCTGTTGCCCAGGCTGGAGTGCAGTGACACGATCTTGGCTCACTGCAAGCTCCGCCTCCCAGACTCAGGTGATTTCCCTGCCTCAGCATCTTGAGTAGCTGGGACTACAAGCACCCACCACCATATCTGGCTAATTTTGTGTTTTTAGTAGAAACAGGGTTTCACCATGTTGGCCAGGCTGGTCTCGAACTCCTGATCTCAGGTGATCTACCTGCTTCGGCCCCCCAAAGTCCTGGGATTACAGGCATGAGCCACTGTGTTCTGCCATACATTTTCAATTCTATTTGTTTTATCTAATCCTAAACTGATGCTTACAGTGATTAAGTGACTCGGCTAAGTTAAAACATCAAGTGGGTGATAGAATTGGCATGTCTAACCAGATTCCTGCTACTAGCAAACAGGACTGGCCCGTGTATTAAACAGACAAATCACTGATAAGCCTTTGACTCCGTTGAATGACGGGTCTTCCTGGGTTCAATCATCTGTAGCCAAGGTGAAAAGTCCTGGAACAAAACACAGTTGCTAGGGCACAAGATTTGCTAAGAAAAACGAGCACCAATCATCGGAATCAGCAGGGGAGATATTTCACGTGGATTCCCAGTGGGTCTACAGTAAGGGCAAGATGATTTTATTTTTCCCGTAAGCTGTGGTGATAATTTAGAGAAACAGCTGTATTTGAAAATCAAAATGTTACAACACTGTAACCCAGTCCTGTTAAAATGCTCTCCGTTGTATTTAGATGAGAAACTCTATTAAGTTTACTTCAAGTTGAATTAACTCTTACATTTCACCCCTGTGGCTCATTTGGTGAAATAAAAACATGCACCCAGGGAAAATTATAAATAAAAAGTACAGTAGCATGGGTTTAGGTTCCTAATAACTGGAAATAAATTGAAGTTGTTTGTAAACTTTAAGATAGAGATAAATAGATAGATAGATGGATAGATAGATAGATAGATAGATTAGAGAGCTTCTACACAGTATCAGCAGAGGTTATATTACTTTGAATATCTTCCAGGGAGCACAAATATGAATAATAACTAATATATTTTGATCTTTATAAAAAACCTTTTAAGATATAAAAGTGTTTATTATTACTTCCATTTTTGGGATGAGAAAATCAAGAGTTTCCGTTTAAATGGCAATCCCTAGGAAATAGCAAAGCTCAGAATGGCTCTCAGAACGTTAAATGTTGAATCTCTGCAAATGCACCCCTTCATGGTGAAGAAGAAGAAGAGGGAGAGGAATAGGATGAGGAAGAAAAAGGAGGAGGAGGAGGAGAAAGGAAAGGGGGAAAAAAGAGAAGAAGATGAGGAGGAGAAAGAGGAGGAAGAGAAAGAGGAAGAATAAGAAGAAGAAGGAGGAGGAGAAGAGGGAGAAGAAGAAGGAGAACAATGTGGAGAGAGGAAGAAGAGGAAAAGAATTCTTGACCTTCTTTTTCTCAGTTTGAAACTTGGCAGCAGTGTTAGAACAATTATTATTTAATGTGTCAAACTTCAATAAATGAGCAATATTTGGTCCTTTAGCATAACATAGAGGCTGAATATCATGAAATGGATGTCTGGAATCATTGTCCTATTCAAACTGTTGGACTTCAGGTGATTGAATTGATATGCTTCTCTTGAACTTAGTAAAATGTTTAGAATACTGTTTATTCACTCAACAGAAAAATATTGAGTCATCTCTTGGTTCCAGCTGTAATAAAAGATACTAGATAGGAAGAACCTATAGCCATTGATTTTGAAAAGAAAGAGGCTAATTGGAGACACCATAAACATATGAGTGAATGAACCATCACAATCTGACTTGTAACAGAGAGAGACATGTGGACTTAGTCTGATTCCATAGAACAGGGAATGTTCTGAACTGAATGTCAAATGTTAGCTAATGCAAGTTAACTCAAAAGGAGAAAGAAAACTCATCCTTGTAGACAGGCGAGTAAATGCAAGAAACAGATAGGTGGGTGTATTTGAGAAACCTGAACAAGGATAACCAGTTGTTCCTTTCCTAAATAATGATAGAAAGTGCTTAGATTTATTTGTAAATATTTGATATTTATCACACACCTATAATGTGCATAGCACTGGCTTGTACAGGTCCCTGAGGAGCACAGGGCAAACTTCAGATACTCCAGAAGTAGCACCTGTGATAAATGAATGGGTGGACCCTGTTCCCATCAAATATATGAAAAAGAAATTGCAATACAGGATCTAAAATCAATGCAGCTCCTGGAGAGAAAGGGCATCAGGTGCGTTAACAGCAGCTTTCATCTCTCAGGAGCTAGCAATGTAATGGACTATGACAGGGAGTGATGCCTGGAGATCTGTAGGAAACACTAAATGTCAGGAGAAACAGACTCAGGAGTCTTGCAGCAAAAGCAGAAACTCATGGTATGATAGGGGCTTCATGAACCCTAGTTAGTAGATTTTTTCTACTAACAAGTGCTTTGACTTTAGACAAGGTTAGAAGGTACTCCTGGGACAATTTTTTTTTTCTGTGTATTTTCTTGTCACTGCACTGCTCTGGGCAGGATGGCCATGAAGGAAAGCGTTAGCATAGGGAGGGAGGAAATATAAGAATCGGGAAAAAAGAAATGTGCTTTAATTCCTTCCAGCATTCCTAAACACACATCTATGACAACATCTCCAATTCTTGAATTCTGGCTCTATGGCCTTAATGAACCAAAAAGCATTGCTCAAGAGCTCTGATACATTCAATGATCTGAGCAGTGGTTTAATGTATAGTGAGGAAAGTTCCATGGCTACATAGTGTGCACATGGGAGGCTGGTGGATGGATGTATTTCAATTCTTAGTTGTCCCTCTTTCTGTGTCTTAGTTTTCTTCTCTGTTAAGGGGCAATGATCATGGTGGCTCTCACATGCTACTGATGTGAGGATGTAATGATAGATGGTGGTGAAATACTTAGTAGAGGGTCTGGCACACAATAAGTGCTTCATGAGTGTTAAATCTTCTACTAGTGTTTGATATTCTTTTTTCCCTCTCTTCCTCTCTCTTTAAAATAAATCCATCTGGATCTTTAATATAAATTGAAATACCTCATCAGTATGGCTGTGATTATGGAAAAGCAGGGTGGAATAAGTCATACAGTGTTCAATGAGATTCCATGTAAGAGAGAGAGAGAGAAAGAGGCGGGGGAAGATGAAGAAGGAGAAGGAGAAGGAGAAGGGGAAGGAGGAGGAGGAGGAAGAGGAGGAGGAAGAGGAGGAGGAGAAGGAGAAGAAAGGAGGCGGAGGTGAAGAAGAAGAGGAGGAAGAAAAAGAATGAGGAGGAAGAAGAAGAAGAAAAGAAGAAGAAGAAAGAGAAGAAAAGAAGAAGAGAGAAGAAGAGGATGAGGAGGAGGGGGAAGAAGAAGAAAATTGGCCTGCCTTGTTCTTGTTTTCTGTAATTGTACTCTACAGCAAAATTCCTTTTTTTCCGTCCACAGATATTAATTGAGTCATTTCTATGTCCAGAACCTGTGACAAAGCCTTAATGTATAATGAAAAATCTGCTACAGTTTGTCTTTAAGAATCAGTCTGAAACACAGCTACAAAAATGGACTGATAGGTATGATGAGGACACATAAGGAAGGCACATGAGCAATTCCTGGCCTGTCAGGTAACGTAGTTGCAACTGAAATGGAGTCTGAGAATTGATGACTTTCAGCCAGGTAAATGAGCAGGTGGCAGAAAATGAATTAGGTTTTAGATGATTGGGTTTGCAAAGTTCAACAGAGAACACAACTTGCTTTGGAAGGATGGAAGTAGTATGATGCAGTGAAGACTGGAACACAGGAGTGATGAGTGCTTGGGGATCAAAGCAGTGGCCGTCTCAGGAAGATCTTATGAGACAGAGATAGAAGTTTGGACTTTATACTGATAGCAAGAGAAGGTTGTCAGAGAAATCACTCGGTCAGATTGCCTCTTAAATTTGATAGATAACTCTTTGGTTCTCTGTGAAGAAGGGAGGATTATACAGGGAATGTTTTGAAAATTGTGATGAAGGTTTAGCATAGCCCACACTTGGGACAAATGGTGGTTGGAAAGAAGCAAAGTATGTGAATTCAAGAGATACCTATGAGGCAAAGTTAGTAGTATTCAAAATTATGTTGATCACAGAAGTTGAAAAGAAGGAAGAATGACAGATGACACAAAATATATACATATGTTTCTAAGACAAATTTAAGTACAGAAGAATTGAGGTATCATCTTTCTTTTGGGATTCATGATTAATTGTTAAAATAGAGTATTCAGATAGTAATTTTCAGCACATGTGGTTTAATGTTGGAGATATATTTATTAAAAACAGATTGCCTCTGATTATATAAGAATATCATAAATGGAAATCTTGAAATTCAAGTATAGGACTTGAGATTTTTTCCTTTTTTCATTCTATATTGTGTGGTTTTCTCCCAGAACTGGAATAAAACTTATTTGTTTTATTCAGACTGATGGTTATCTCAATATTGTGATGATCCTTGTAAATACCTAGAAATTTCTCTAGATTAAACAAAGCTCTAGTTAAACAATCTTGCATACTCCTGACTTTAAGTCAGCACTACATAAATGCCATTTCCTAAAATAATTTGCCATGTGAGGAGTCTTGACCTTGCCTTGAAACCACAAAGGTAAGGTTTTTTTCTTCTGTTTATTTTCAAACACTATCAAAATTTCTCTGAAAAGTGGAATTTTTAGTATTTGAAAATGCTTTGTTCAGGTATTTTACTTCATTTATTTAAGTGTGGCTGAATAATACTTCTTTTGATTTAGGAACAAATAACTCTGATCTTGCACTCTCCATGGCCCATAAAACTTCTGAACAGAGAATAAAGGAAATGGTCATTCATCAAGTTACCTAGGGGAAAGGGAAGAGATTGCCAAATTACCTCTCCAGTCTGTGTTAACGCTGACTGTCCAAACTATGAACTTTTTAACTATGTTGCTATTCTTGTATTCAGAGGTCATTTTTATATAATGACCTCTAACTATTTGGAAAATAAACCTGAACCCATAGACTTTGTGGAGGATGAAGGTAAAAAAAAAAATAATTCAAATAGCATTTGCTAAAATAAGAGCATGTTTTTTCTGATGATACGTGTGCCATTTTATTTCCCAAAATAAAGCCCCTGAGTACTGCCCTAGATTTTCCCAAAGCACATTCAACAAAGAACTCCTTAAGGCTCTACTGTGTGCCACACAGCAGAAGAATATAGGGTTAAATGATAGGGTTTTGTTATGGTTGATCTATGTCCCCACCAAAATCTCACCTTGAATTGTAGGTTCCATAATCCCTATGAGTCATGGAAGGGACTGAGTGTGAGGTTATTGAATCATGGGGCCGTTCTGGTGATAGTGAGTGAGTTCTCAGGAAATCTGATGGTTTTATAAAGGACTTTTCCCATTTTGCTTGGCACTTCTTCTTCCTGCTGTCCTGTGAAGAAGGTGCCTTTCTTCCCCTTCACCTTCTGCCATGATTGTAAGTTTCCTGAGGCCTTCCTAGCCATGCAGAACTATTAGTTAATTAAACCTGTTTTCTTTATAAATTACCCAGGCTCAATTATGTCTTTATTAGTAGCATGACATTGGACTAAAGAGTAAATTGTTACCAAGGGAATGGGGCGCTGCTATGAGGATACCTGTAAATGGGCAAGCAACTTTGGAACTGGGTAACAGGAAGGGATTATAATAGTTTGGAGGGCTCAGAAGAAGAAAGGAAAATGTGGGAATGTTTGGAACATCCTAAGGAATTGCTGAATGGCTTGACCAAAATACTCACAGTGATATGGACAATGAAGTCCAGGCTGAGGTGGTCTCAGATGGAGATGAAAAACTTGTTCAGAGCTGTGGCAAAGGTGATTCTTGCTATTCTTTAGCAAAGAGACTAGGGGCATTTTGCCCCTGTCCTGGAGATTTGTGGAACTTTGAACTTGAGAGAGATGATTCAGGGTATCTGGTGGAAGAAATTTGTAAGTGACAAATCATTCAAGTGGAATCAGAGCATAAAAGTTTGGAAAATTGGCAGCCTAACAATACAATAGAAAAGAAAAACCCACTTCTGGGAAGAAATTCAAGCCCACTGCAGAAATTTGCATAAGTAACGAGAAGTCAAATGTTAATCTCCAAGACAATGGGGAAAATGTCTCTGGGACTTGTCAGAGACCTTCCAGCAGCCCCTGTCATCACAGGCCAGAGGCCTAGAAGGGAAAAATGGTTTATGGGGAAGGCCCAGGTCCCCTACGCTCTGTACAGCCTCAAGACATGGTCTTGCATGAAGGTCCCAGGTGCTTCAGTTCCAGCCATAGCTAAAAGGGGCCAATGTATATCTTGGGCCGTTGCTTTAGAGGGTTCAAGCCCCAAGCCTTGGCAGCTTCCATGTGGTGTTGAGCCTGCGGGTGCACGTAGGTCAAGAATTGAGGTTTAGGAACCTCCATTGATATTTCAGAGGATGTATGGTAATGCCTGGATGTTTAGGCAGAAGTCTGCTAAAGGGGGCAGAGCCCTCATGGAGAATCTCTGCTAGGGCAGTGAGGAAGGAAAATGTGGGGTCAGAGCTCCCACACAGAGTCCCCACTGAGGTACTGCCTAGTGGATCTGTGAGAAGTGAGTCACTGTCCTCCAGACCCCAGAATGGTAGATCCACCCTCAGCTTGCACTGTAGGTGTGGAAAAGCCACAAATACTCTATTTGAAAAATAAATCTTAACCCGTGTACTTTGTAGAGGATAGAGACATTCAACACAAACACTAAACACCAGACCATGAAAGCAGCTGGGAGGGTGACTCCACCCTGCAAAGCCATAGGGGCAGAGCTGCCCAAGGCCATGGAGCCCACCTCTTGCATCAACATGACCTGAGTGTGAGACATGGAGTCAAAGGAGATGATTTTGGAACTTTAGGATTTAATGATTGCCCCATTGGATTTCAGACTTGCATGGAGCCTGTAGCCCATATGTTTTGGCCAATTTTTCCCATTTGGAATGGGTGTATTTACCCAATCCGTGTACCCCCATGGTATCTAGGAAGTAACTAACTTGCTTTTGATTTTACAGGCTTATAGGCAGAAGTGACTAGTCTTGTCTCACAAGAAATTATGGACTTGGACTTTTGGGTTAATGCTGGAATGAGCTGAGATTTTGGGGGACTGTTGGAAAGGCATGATTGTCTTTTCAAATGTGAGGACATGAGATTTGGGAGGGGCCAGCGGTGGAATGACACGGTTTGGCTGTGTTCCTACCCAAATCTCATCTTGAATTTCAGTTCCCATAATCCCCATGTGTCGTGGGAGGGAACTGGTGGGAGCTAATTGAATCACGGCGGTGATTACCACCTTGCTGTTCTTGTGATAGTGAGTTCCCATGAAATCCGATGGTTTTATAAGGGGCTTTTCTCCCTTTGCCTGGCACTTCTTCCTGTTGCCCTGTGAAGAATTTGCCTTTCTTCCCCCTCAACTTCTGCCATGATTGTAAGTTTCTGGAGGCCTTCCCACCCATGCAGAACTGTGAATCAATTAAACCTCATTTCTATATAAATTACCCAGTCTTGATAATTGTTCAGAGTAGTGCAAGAGCAGACTAATGCAGATTTCTCAAGAATTTTTATTTTATTTATTTTTTAAGTTAGTGCTAATGGTAGTGTGATAAGATTCTATTGCAGCACTTTTTGAAACTTAATAGAGATACTATATGTGAAAGAATAAAATCAGCAAGACATATCACATGTGAAAATGCCCAGCATATTGTTTTGCACCTTATATTAATAATATTAATAATAATAAATACTAATAGTTTTGTAGTAACGTATATTGGAAACTGAACTGTGATGGTTAGTTTTATGTGTCAGTTGACTGGGCTGTGAGGTGCTCATGTATTTGGTTAGACACTGAATGTGTCTGTGAGAGTAATTCTGGATAAGATGAACATTTGAGTCAGTAGACTGAGTAAAGAAGATTAACCTTTCTAACGCAGTGGACATCATCCAATTAGTCAAAAACTTCAATATAACAAAAGGACTGACCCTTTATCACTAGTAAGAAGGAACTCCTCTGCCTGACTACCTCTGAGCTGGGACTTCTGTGGGTTTTTTCTATTTTGCTGTTTTGTTGTTGTTGTTTGTTTTCCTGCCTTCAGACTCAAACTGAACCATTGTCTCTTTCTGGGTGTTGAATCTGCCCGTCTTTGGACTGGAACCATGCCAATGTTTTTCCTGGTTCTCAGCCTTTTGGACTAAGACTGAACTATACCATCAGATATCCTGGCTCTCCAGCTTACTGACTACTGATCTTGGGACTTTACAGCATCTACATTATGTTAGCCAATATCTTATAATAAATCTCTTTCTCTATATACATATACATCTTATTCATTCTGTTTCTTTGGAGAAACTAATATATTAATATATTATAAGTACTTGGCCAAACACTTCATAAGTATTTATTTAATTCTTAAAATTGGCAGTAAATAATGTAATACTTTTCAAATTTATAGATGAGAAATCTGAAATGTAGGGTTTAAGTAATTTGTTCCATGCCACATAACTGATTTTTGACTCATACCCAATGGTTCAAATATTGCTGTGTTTGAACATTATGCTAGATATCTATTTATAAGCTGCAATACATATATGATATTTACCTTTAGCTTGTACTTGTGAAGTGACAGAGACTCTTCTGAATATGGCTCCCCTCAATATGTAGTGGTTAAATCTGCTTCCCAATTAGTGAACACTTTCAAATCCTAAGGCAATTGATGGCATACTGTTTATAGACAAGAAGTAAGTTAAACACACACACCCCCCCCTCCAACCCACTAGGGCTGGTGAATGTGTCAAAAGGTTCTCTCTAACATGCAAGTGTATTTAAACAGTCAGACTGTCAATATGAAACATTGTTGCAATATTGCTGAATGATATTGTCTATTCAAGCTCTTAGAAAAATTGACTAACACTGGTTAATACTTTTTGTATGTTAGATAGATACAGATATCTAGATGACAGATAAATCAATTGATCAGCCTGTTTTCCTCTCCTTAGGAAATGTCCATCCAGGCTTTCTAAGGGTGGTCAGCTTACTCCAGTTCCAGATGAAAACTATTCACACGTGCATTCACTTATCCAGTCAACATTGATTGGGCCTTTCCATGTTGTAATCAAGTTTCTAGACACTGAGACACAGCAAGTGGTGTGCTGCTAAGTGTTTAACAAACGGTTCTCCAGGAAAAACATATTTGTAGCTTTTGTTGATTCTTGTAGCCTAATACCACCTAAAATGACCGATTTTAAGCTACTGGTGTGGATGTCAGGCATTTCACCCTTTTGCTCCAAGGGTACTTAATAGTTTCATTCTGGCTCTGTAGTTACTCATGTGTTTCTTCTTCTCTACTTCATAATTCATAAGTTCCTTGAAGGCATAGCTTAGCTGTGATTCAAGTGAGTTTACTCCTTTTTCTGGTAGAACATTTGACAAATATCTCCTGGATAATGAAATGCAGATTTTTTCTCATTTAGTACACGTATCACTAGGACTTGAGACTGGTTTTGGTGGTACCTAAACAGACATTGTGGATCAGCAACTTATGTTTTGAACTGAAATGGAGAAAGTTGGTTTGATGGAATGCCTATTGTAATTTATTTTCCATTCTTCGATTGAAGAATTATTGACCATTGTTGAGTATTGATTTCCTATAGCTGTTCACCCTGGAACCCATTACCTAGAGTTGGCTGTGTGAGAAGCAGCTGAATGGCAAGTCAGAGTATGCTTTTTGAAGTGGTTGGTCTTGTGGTTCAAACTGGATCCCATATTTTATATGGCTCTATGCTTTCTTCAATGACTATACATTGTCAATCATGTGATCCCTCTTTTTCCTGAGATTTAGCTATTCTTGTGCATGACAACTTAACAAAAGGGGAGCACGCAAGGCTCCAAAGGTGAAATGTTTACTCTATATAGCCCATATTTTAGATCATACCATTGCAAATACACTGTCCAAATGGGGTGAAATTCTGCCCATCTGATTGAGATAAAGAGAGAGAGAGAGAGAAAGAGAGAGACTTAAGATTGTTAATTCTCTTGTCCTTTATAATAAACTCAGTGGACAAAATCTCAGTTCAGAGCTCAGTGTTTTAATTTCAGTCCTTCTACACCTCAAGTTTCAGATCCTGCCTGTTTATTTTCCTGCCATTGTGCTTCAGTCCTTTTCACATCTACAGTGGATAGAGTAATACTTTCTATAAGTAATATATTGGAGATTTTAAGTTGAAAAATTGTATAGCAAATATGCAAATAACTTAAACCTGAAAAAATCACAAAGTAGACATAATTTTTAGCTAAATATTACCACAAGGAACCAGCATTTCAACCAGAAGTAGACATAATAAAATAATTCTATAGACAGATTGTACTTTCTCTTAGTATCTTAACACTATGTACTACTGGTAATGGCAGTGATGGTAGCAGAAGTAGAATTAGCAGCACTATAGATGAATGACCACAGCATCTAACATTTGTTTGTCATTACTATCAGTTATTATTATTACTAATTGATAATCCTGGCCCTGCCACATAGTAGCAGAGTCACTTTGTGTAACTTACATAATCTCTTTAAGCCCTAGTTATTCATCTATAAAATGGGCATAATAATAGTACTGGCCGTGTGTATGTGACTTGAGTATTCATTAGTTAATACATGTGAATAGAACAGTTCTGTCACACAGGAAGTTTCCAATAAATGGTAACTTATCAATTAATAGGCTGAAGTAGTATCTCTACTAATGAATTTTTGATGCATATTATTTTATTTCCTCATCTAACTGTTAAAAATCAGAGTGACTATGTTAAAAAAAAAAAAAAAAAAAAAAAAAAAAACCTTGGATTTAAACTCAAATGTGTCTGAGCGCAAAGCCTGAGGGCTAAATCTTGAGCTCTTCTGGTTTATGAGCTACAAGTTATTCTCCTTGGCTCTATGTCTATAAGACCAAGGAAGAATGATTGAAAGCAAGAGTGATGGAGCTTCACTGAACTTTATATGTGACATAATTAGTGATCTTGGGACACCTTATTTGAAAGCTGTGGGCCAATACTACAAGGAAACATATATCTCTGTTGACTACTCCATAATTGAATGCTTCTAAAGTTGACCCATTGTTAATTTAAAGATCTGCTTGGCAAAAAGAGAGCTCTGAGACAAGTCTAAGCGTCATGCCAGAGGGCGTATTTCTGCATGAGTTCCCTCAACGGTTGATCTGTAGTTCTCATTCTGCTTCCCATGTTCTTGCCGAATGAGGTCTTATTTTTATAGTTACATAGTATACTGTATTCTCCCATGGATGCTAAAAAAACGTGATTTCTATTGTTGGCATTAAGCTATAATGCCATGTAAGCTATAATCATGTAATTGGAAACAGCTGTGCACACCAGAAATATAATTTAAAGTAGTTTAATTAATACATCTTCATTGACAAATTCCACTCATAATACTGATAATATTGTATGATTCTATGATCAAAAAAGGGAGTTTCTGAATGCTGGCCATTTCCACATTATTTGGTCAACTTTTACTTTTCTAAAGAAAACTGAAAAGTATATATTGAGTGTAATTTTATCTGATCTTCCAATTCTTTTCCTGACTTCTTGCTGCGATTCCCTTCTCTCCTCAAAACCAAAGGCTAATAAAATTACGCTTCAAAATTTGTCTTCATGGTGCAGTGGATGTTGTTGCATGTACCCCCATCCCCATTTCAAATCTGAGGTGCTCATTCCCCCTCTTCCGTGTTGGTGCCACTCCTAAAATTGCATTCAGCTGAAGAGAATTGCTTTATCCAAGGCCATGGCCCCTTTTGATGGGCAGTCTGTACCCAATGACTGGTCAGTTGTAAGGGAGTATAAAGGCTCTCTTTGCTTGTCTTCATGTGGTCCCACTTGGAAGGGTCATGCCAGTAGTGGGAATGGCTGCAACCCTAGTTTCAACTGTATCACAGATCAATTCTCCCTCTTGCCAGTCCAGCTTCCTTCACTCCCCTGTAGATGTACACCCTGAAGACACTGCCTGCTGTAGAACTCCACCATAGCATTTGGGTTGTTTGTTTGTTTGTTTGTTTGTTGCTGCTGTTGTTGAGACGGAGTCTCGCTTTGTCGCACAGGCTGGAGTGCAGTGGCGCGATCTCTGCTCGCTGCAAGCTCCGCCTCCCGGGTTCACGCCATTCCCCGGCCTCAGCCTCCCGAGTAGTTGGGACTACAGGTGCCCGCCACCATGCCCGGCTAATTTTTTTTTTTTTTTTTGTATTTTTAGTATAGGCGGGATTTCACCGTGTTAGCCAGGACGGTCTTGATCTGCTGACCTCGTGATCCACGTGCCTCGGCCTCCCGAAGTGCTGGGATTACAGGCATGAGCCACTGCACCTGGTCACAGCATTTGTTTTTTGAGGAACTCAACCCAAGATAGGTTTTAGACTAATTTGTACTTTATATTATTGTCCTTGCCTTAGGTTTTTTACACCTTTCTGTTTCTTTGCATCTCTGATGCTGACCCATTCTCTATTTACTGCTTGCTTTTTGACTCTACCTTTTAAAATCTGCCTTTGGTTCTCATGAATTCTTGTGGACCCAACATAGTAAATGTTATTGTTTACAAAGTCCTTATTCTAAATTCAACCTATTAGTTTATATCAAACCTGGACCATGATTTACTTTAATGAACCAACTTCTTTTAATTAACATTTAAAACATGCACATACACACACACATCACATCACACCCACTCCCACACAGTATATATACACCACAACATACACACACACACACACACACACACACACACAGTCTGCGTGGTTGAGTATTGCAGCATGATTTATTAAAAAGAAATCTTACTGTCTGAAAATTTGAATAACTTTAGAAGATAGCATTTTAATTTTTAGAAAATAAATGACAAAACACATTATTTTTTATTAGGCACATACTATATTCTAGATAACTGTCTCATACCTATTAATTAACTTACTCTTCATCCCTAGCTCCTCAAATATATATCATTATTTTTTCCTATTTTACACATAAAAATATTGAGAAAGTTATCTTAAGTTGCTGTATTTCACCAGAAGAAAAAGGCTATTCAGTATATTTTAACCTGTTTTTTTTAATGAGGTCATTTAAACATGGTAGCAACAGATTTTTTGTAAGACATTTGTCTCAAAATGCTGTTAAACTATTTTAAATTCTATAAAAAAACATGATTAGTATATACTTTGCTGTAAAATGTTCACATTATTGAAAACATATGCTTCTGAATGAACATTTGTCAAGTAAGCCTTTATGTTTTTGATCTTTTACAATGTAAAATATTTTTAATGAATGACAATATATCTGCATCATAAACTTTGTCATTAGCTAATACTACAGTTCAAATTCAATTATAATTTCCTATCAACGATCTGAAGTTAAAATGCTTATTCAAATACTAGGGAGATTACTATTCTGAAATCCTTGACAACACCAGTACTCCAATTTAATACTCTCACTTAAAGGAAAGTTTATTTTATTTAAACAACAATATAGAATTTTTGTATATCTGACTTTTTATTTTAATGCAAACAGTTACATTAATTGTTACATCCCAAGTCTTAATAGAGTACTGTGAACATACTGGTTTTAGGTTGGATTTATATGGAAGTTGAGAAATTTTAATAAAAAATTTGTTATGATTTAAGAGTCAGGGAAAAAGAAACAGTAATGGAAATCAGAATTTCTCTTGTCAATATTCTAACCTTAACAGTTTTCTTTTCATTTCAAGAAAATTCTATTCACCCCCAGAGATTCACCCCAACATTTTCTTCTGTAGTGCCGTAACTGGCACTGATTTGGATAGTATGATTGACGTTTCATCTATTCCCTGACAAGGGTGGCAGAGTCACATCTCAAGCACCTTTTGATGGTGCCACAATTAGCTAATATCACTGCATTCTGTTTTACTTCAATGCTTTTAAAGATGTTTCCAATCTACACTTTGATGACACATAGCCAAGGCGGTCACACACTGTGAATTTCTAGGTGAGGCTTTGATTTCACATATGCTTGCTCTTTGTTCTGGTATTAGGGAGACCACGGGTTTCAGTTTTTGACGGAGTCAACTCCAGCAGTTATGCACACTTTATACCTAACTGAAATTCTGAAGCTGAATTAGAAAGGCCGTAAAGTAAAGGAAAAGGGTTTTTTAGAAATAAAAATGAGAAATTAGCTAAGAACAAAATTTATTGATGTTCTTATGGGGTGATCCAATGGTAAAAAAATTATGGTCATGGACTTGTAGATGAAATAATCCAGCCCTCATCATTATTAGAGGTAGGGAGTAATTTAGAAGGCTCAGCTATCATTTCATAATTCCAAAGGTGTATACACTAAACAGCATATGATAAAGCCTGAGTTCCACAGACTAAAGTGTGTGAAGATGTCTTTACCCAAAGTCATTAAGGACCTGTAAGATGAATATGATGCTGTTGCCCAACCACAGACGTATAGGCTAAGAGGAGTGTTGAATCAGAATACAAGTGGTATTTCTAATATTAAATAGATAAAACTACACTTTTATGCATAGTGCCTGAAACAAATATTTTCCATTATTTAAGATAAATTGGAATGGAGATTGGTTATCTCTAGATAGTATTTCTGCCTAACATATATTAGTCTTCAGAACATCAAACTTAACAATTGAGACAAGATGGGTCAAAGGTAGATACTTACAGAGCCATTCACATTTTTTCTATCCCACATATTGTAGTATGTTACGGGTTGAATTGTGTCCTTTCAATACTCATTTCATGAAATCCTAACCTTTAGCACTTTAGAAAGTTACTTTATTTGGAAATAGGATGTTTACAGAAGTAACAACATTTAAATGAGGTCATTAGATGTACTCTAATCCAACATGACTAGTGTCCTTATAAAAATGGAACATTTGAAAACAGAGACACAAATATAGGTACAAAAAGATGGCTGTGTGAGCATGAAGGTGGCCATCTACCAGATGAGGATAGAGGCCTGGAACAGATCCTTCCTTTGCAGACCTCTGAAGGAGCCAGCCCTGTTAAAACCTAGATTTCAGACATTTTAGCGCCCAGACCTATGAGATACTTGTTCAGTCTATACAGTTTGTATTCTTGTGGCATGGCAGTCCTAGCAAACTAATACACATGTTGGTACCAAAAGGTACAATGCTGTTGCAACAAATACATAAATGTGCAGAAGTGTCTTTAGGGCAGGATAATTGACAGAAGTTGAAAGAGTTTTGGCATATCACACATAAAAAGCCTAGGTTGACTTCAATAAACTATTGATAGAAATGTGGATATTAGAGGGATGGTGATGAGGGCTCAGAAAGAATGAAAACAGAGCAGCCGAGCTCCATTAATGTGAGGAGCCAGGAAAACAGGCAGGAACTAATTAGCCTTGCACTGTTACTTTTCAGCACCACATTCCAAATTCTTCAGTACCGGGCATTACATGGTAAGGTTCAACACAGTGTTTCCTCTCCCAGCTACCTCATTGGTTGAGTAGGGGATGGGAGGTGAAGGGGAGTAGTTCTTTGAGGGGTAATTTATAATGGCAGTTTCTTAGTGTTTAAAGCTCTTTACTATAGAGGGCATCTCTTACAAACCCATTAAATACTTGGGACTTTCTTGATCCAGTATTTTTCGGTTTTCCTTATAAATACTACCTCACTAAACAGGTGAAACTCCTTAAGGAAAATAAGCGCATACTCAAAAACAAGACATTTAGAACAATAACCATTTTAAAAACAAATAAGCATTCTGAATTAAATATTTCACCAATTTAAAAATTGTAGAGCATATGGATAAAAAGATTCACCTATGTTAAATTAAACATTTAAGATGTTAGTAATATGAGGCAAAGACAGAAAAACATTAAAAGATAAATCTTACATGTAAAAATGCAATATAGATCAAGATATTAGAAACATATATTGAATTGAGGGAATATCTTCTGAGAAATGTCTCAGAAAAAGGAAGGCCAAAAAATGTATTACTTTTTCTTCTTTTGATATGGAGTCTTGCTCTGTCACCCAAGCTGGAGTACAGTGGTGAGATCTCAGCTCAGTGTGAACTCTGCCTCCAGGGTTCAAGTGATTCTCCTATCTCAGCCTCCCAAGTAGCTAAAATTATAGGCATGTGCCACCACATATGGCTATTTTTTTTTTTTTTTTTTTTGTATTTTTAGTAGAGACAGGGTTTCACCATGTTGGTCAGGCTGATCTTAAACTCCTGACCTCAAGTGATACACCTGTCTCAGCCTTCTAAAGTGCTGGGATGACGGGCACAAGCCACTGAGCCCAGGCAAAATGTATTAATTTGAGAGAATATCTTCTGAGAAATCTCTCTAAAATAAAATATGAAGAATATATTAAAAGAAAACTTAGAGGTACAGAAACAGAAATATAAACTCTCTCCTCCAAAGAATGTGATTCAAAGAAAAAAATCACGGAGGAAAATTAAAATGAAGAAAAAGAAATATTTAAATAAATAATTTAATTACTTTTTTAGAGTACTAATACTTAAGAAATAAAAGGCAACTCAGATTGAAATGTCTTGTCAAGAACCAAGGAAGTGATAAGGAAAATGGCCACACCTAGACCTACTTCAGAGTGAAATTCAAGAATATTAAAAAAATTATGTGCATGTTAAAATTTTTATAGAAAAAATATGACATGCAAAACAACAAGATTAAGGCTAAAATAATTTCTAACAATATTGAACACAATAAAGCAACAGATAATTATTTTCAACAAATTAGAGGAAAAGAAGGGATGTGTTAACCCACATGGTCATGCAATTGAAGTCACGTTAAAAATATTTACAGCCAGATAAAGCCTCAGAAGTTTTGTCACATGAAGACTGTATTAGTTCATTCTTGCACTGCTATAAAGAAATACCTAAGACTAGGTAATTTATAAAGCCAATTAAAACTTCATTGGTTGATGATTCTGCTGCCTGTTATAGGAAGTATAGCTGGGGAGGCCTCAGGGAACTTTCAATCATGATGGAAGGCCAAGGGGAAACAGACACGTCTTACATGGCTAGAGAAAAAGGAAAAGAGAGTGAGTGGGGAGGTGCTACACACTTTTACAAACCCGACCTCATGATAACTCACTATCAGGAAAACAGCACCAAAGGGGATATCAATCACCTCCCACCAAGCCCCTCTTCCAACACTGGGGATTACAATTTGACATGAGATTTGGGCAGAGAAACCCAAATTCAGATGATATCAGATTACAATGGTCAAAAGTATTTTATAGAGTACTAAAATAGGATGACACAGAAATTAAAAAGATGCTGCCAGAGATATATGAAGTGAAGATGCCCAAATAACTCAATAAAGTTTGTAAACCAACAGACATAAGAAGAGACTGTATCTTTAATAGACTAGAAAATAAATTAATACTTTTTTTCTAGGAAGAGTCAGATGAGAAATACTTAGGCTTTAGGAAGCAAATAGAATATATGCAACTTCTATTCATCTATTAAAATAAACAATTTTTTTTTTTTTTTTTTTTTTTTTTTTGAGACAGAGTCTCGCTCTGTCACCCAGGCTGGAGTGCAGTGGCACAATCTCGGCTCACTGCAAGCTCTGCCTCCTGGATTCACGCCATTCTCCTGCCTCAGCCTCCCATGTAGCTGGGACGACAGGCGCCCGCCACCATGCCCGGCTAATTTTTTGTATTTTTAGTAGAGACAGGGTTTCACCGTGTTAGCCAGGATGGTCTCGATCTCCTGACCTCGTGATCCGCCCGTCTCAGCCTCCTAAAGTGCTGGGATTACAGGCGTGAGCCACCGCTCCTGGCCTAAAATAAACAATTTTTAAAAACAACTATATTGTCTTTGTTGAAACTACTCAACCTCTGCCACAGTAACAAGAAAGTAATCATAGATAATTTTTAAATAAATTGTCTAGCTATTTTGATAAGCCTTTACAAAAACTCACAGCAGTCAGGGTTTGACTCAGGCTATTGGTTTCCTAATTTCTGGTCTCAAAGATGTCATCACAATGAGAGTTGAAAGTGTGAGTATAACATGAAATCCTACATTGTTATAAAATTATTTTCTTACTACTAAAGAGTGTGAATATCCATTTACATGTGATAAAATTAAGAGAAAAAATTACATATTGAAGTAATAAGTTAATTTCAAATTATTAATAATTGAATATAAATGGACTAAGTACAATGACTATAAATGGACTAAACTCAGAAGTTAAAAGAGAAAGATATTAGGAAAAAAATCTCGGTATACAATATATACTAAATAAATAAATAAGAAAAACATAGGGAATCATAGCAAAGAATACTTGTAACTTTATTAATATATAAAATGAACTTCAGACAAATGTACAATATGTAAATATAATGTAACAAATATTCTGAACAAAGCAATCAATAACTTTAATAATATGAACAGAGTAGTGCTTTCTATTTCTCAAGTTCTCATGTTTCCTTGAAATATTAACCAAAAAAAAATGGTAACTTTTCCCCCAATTATCTATCACTGGATATTAAATCACTCAGCTTCAAAGGTTAAAATAACAATAATTGTATTATCTCTCATGATGCTATAGTTGGTACCGAGGGCTGGAACCATGTAAAGTTTTACTCCTTAGCATTTGTGGCACTTGCACTGGGAAAATTCAACAACTATGAGCTGGAACAACAGTGGCTCTATAAGCTTCTCCATCTCCATGTAATCTTGCCATGTTGTATTTCCATCATGGAGGCTCAGAATAGCTGGACTCTTTTCCTGATAACCCAAGGTCCAAAGGTTTGTGTCCACAGAGACAAAAAGAGGCAGTCATAAGTTGTATTGATTATTATGATGTAATCTTGAAAGTCACGAAGACTATGCCCTTTATGTTCTCTTCTCCAAGGTAGTCACAAAGGCCTGCCAAGGTACACTTATGAGTGAAGTGTCCAAGAATTTATAAGGATGTTTTAAAAGCACGATAATGTTCTAGGTCATAAAGAAAATTCTAGTACATTTTATTGAATGGATAAACAAACTGATCTTGGAACTTTGAATAATTCATATATTCACAATATTAACATGTTAAAAATAACAATAATTTATTTTCAAATGATATAGAGAATCTATGCCTGATAAAATTAATTTATTATTAGTGGGGGAAGAGTGGCAGACAAAGCAAACTGCTTGGTAAAGGAAGAATAGAGTTTCCGGGGGCGGAGCAAGATGGCCGAATAGGAGCGGCTCCAGTCTTCAACTCCCAGCGCCAGCGACACAGAAGACCGGTGATTTCGGCATTTTCAACTGAGGTACTGGGTTCATCTCACTGGGGAGTGCCGGAAGATCGGTACTGGTCAGCTGCTGCAGCCCGACCAGCGAGAGCTGAAGCAGGGCGAGGCATTGCCTCACCTGGGAAGCGCAAGGGGGAAGGGAATCCCTTTTCCTAGCCAGGGGAACTGAGACACACAACACCTGGAGAATCGGGTAACTCCCACCCCAATACTGCGCTTTGAGCAAACAGGCACACCAGGAGATCATATCCCACACCTGGCTGGGAGGGTCCCACACCCACGGAGCCTCCCTCATTGCTATCACAGCAGTCTGTGATCTACCGGCAAGGCAGCAGCGAGGCTGGGGGAGGGGTGCCCGCCATTGCTCAGGCTTAAGTAGGTAAACAAAGCTGCTGGGAAGCTCGAACTGGGTGGAGCTCACAGCAGCTCAAGGAAACCTGCCTGTCTCTGTAGACTCCACCTCTGGGGGCAGGGCACAGTAAACAATAACAAAGCAGCAGATACCTCTGCAGACCCAAACGACTCTGTCTGACAGCTTTGAAGAGAGCAGTGGATCTCCCAACACGGAGGTTGAGATCTGAGAAGGGACAGACTCCCTGCTCAAGCGGGTCCCTGACCCCTGAGTAGCCTAACTGGGAGACATCCCCCACTAGGGGCAGTCTGACACCCCACACCTCACAGGGTGGAGTACACCCCTGAGAGGAAGCTTCCAAAGCAAGAATCAGACAGGTACACTTGCTGTTCAGAAATATTCTATCTTCTGCAGTCTCTGCTGCTGATACCCAGGCAAACAGGGTCTGGAGTGGACCTCAAGCAATCTCCAACAGACCTACAGCTGAGGGTCCTGACTGTTAGAAGGAAAACTATCAAACAGGAAGGACACCTACACCAAAACCCCATCAGTACATCACCATCATCAAAGACCAAAGGCAGATAAAACCACAAAGATGGGGAAAAAGCAGGGCAGAAAAGCTGGAAATTCAAAAAACAAGAGCGCATCTCCCCCGGCAAAGGAGCGCAGCTCATCGCCAGCAACGGATCAAAGCTGGACGGAGAATGACTTTGACGAGATGAGAGAAGAAGGCTTCAGTCCATCAAATTTCTCAGAGCTAAAGGAGGAATTACGTACCCAGCGCAAAGAAACTAAAAATCTTGAAAAAAAAGTGGAAGAATTGACGGCTAGACTAATTAATGCAGAGAAGGTCATAAACGAAATGAAAGAGATGAAAAGCATGACACGAGAAATACGTGACAAATGCACAAGCTTCAGTAACCGACTCGATCAACTGGAAGAAAGAGTATCAGCGATTGAGGATCAAATGAATGAAATGAAGCGAGAAGAGAAACCAAAAGAAAAAAGAAGAAAAAGAAATGAACAAAGCCTGCAAGAAGTATGGGATTATGTAAAAAGACCAAATCTACGTCTGATTGGGGTGCCTGAAAGTGAGGGGGAAAATGGAACCAAGTTGGAAAACACTCTTCAGGATATCATCCAGGAGAACTTCCCCAACCTAGTAGGGCAGGCCAACATTCAAATCCAGGAAATACAGAGAACGCCACAAAGATACTCCTCGAGAAGAGCAACTCCAAGACACATAATTGCCAGATTCACCAAAGTTGAAATGAAGGAAAAAATCTTAAGGGCAGCCAGAGAGAAAGGTCGGGTTACCCACAAAGGGAAGCCCATCAGACTCACAGCAGATCTCTCGGCAGAAACTCTCCAAGCCAGAAGAGAGTGGGGGCCAATATTCAACATTCTTAAAGAAAAGAATTTTCAACCCAGAATTTCATATCCAGCCAAACTAAGTTTCATAAGTGAAGGAGAAATAAAATCCTTTACAGATAAGCAAATGCTTAGAGATTTTGTCACCACTAGGCCTGCCTTACAAGAGACCCTGAAGGAAGTACTCAACATGGAAAGGAACAACCGGTACCAGCCATCTCAAAAACATGCCAAAATGTAAAGACCATCGAGGCTAGGAAGAAACTATATCAACTAATGAGCAAAATAACCAGTTAATATCATAATGGCAGGATCAAGTTCACACATAACAATCTTAACCTTAAATGTAAATGGACTAAATGCTCCAATGAAAAGACACAGACTGGCAAACTGGATAAAGAGTCAAGACCCATCAGTCTGCTGTATTCAGGAGACCCATCTCACACGCAGAGACATACATAGGCTCAAAATAAAGGGATGGAGGAAGATTTACCAAGCAAATGGAGAACAAAAAAAAGCGGGGGTTGCAATACTAGTCTCTGATAAAACAGACTTTAAACCATCAAAAATCAAAAGAGACAAAGAAGGCCATTACATAATGGTAAAGGGATCAATTCAACAGGAAGAGCTAACTATCCTAAATATATATGCACCCAATACAGGAGCACCCAGATTCATAAAGCAAGTCCTTAGAGACTTACAAAGAGACTTAGACTCCCATACAATAATAATGGGAGACTTCAACACTCCACTGTCAACATTAGACAGATCAACGAGACAGAAAGTTAACAAGGATATCCAGGAATTGAACTCATCTCTGCAGCAAGCAGACCTAATAGACATCTATAGAACTCTCCACCCCAAATCAACAGAATATACATTCTTCTCAGCACCACATCGTACTTATTCCAAAATTGACCACGTAATTGGAAGTAAAGCACTCCTCAGCAAATGTACAAGAACAGAAATTATTACAAACTGTCTCTCAGACCACAGTGCAATCAAACTAGAACTCAGGACTAAGAAACTCAATCAAAACCGCTCAACTACGTGGAAACTGAACAACCTGCTCCTGAATGACTACTGGGTACATAACGAAATGAAGGCAGAAATAAAGATGTTCTTTGAAACCAATGAGAACAAAGATACAACATACCAGAATCTCTGGGACACATTTAAAGCAGTGTGTAGAGGGAAATTTATAGCACTAAATGCCCACAAGAGAAAGCAGGAAAGATCTAAAATTGACACTCTAACATCGCAACTAAAAGAATTAGAGAAGCAAGAGCAAACACATTCGAAAGCTAGCAGAAGGCTAGAAATAACTAAGATCAGAGCAGAACTGAAGGAGATAGAGACACAAAAAACCCTCCAAAAAATCAATGAATCCAGGAGTTGGTTTTTTGAAAAGATCAACAAAATTGACAGACCACTAGCAAGACTAATAAAGAAGAAAAGAGAGAAGAATCAAATCGACGCAATTAAAAATGATAAAGGGGATATCACCACCGACCCCACAGAAATACAAACTACCATCAGAGAATACTATAAACACCTCTACGCAAATAAACTGGAAAATCTAGAAGAAATGGATAATTTCCTGGACACTTACACTCTTCCAAGACTAAACCAGGAAGAAGTTGAATCCCTGAATAGACCAATAGCAGGCTCTGAAATTGAGGCAACAATTAATAGCCTACCAACCAAAAAAAGTCCAGGACCTGATGGATTCACAGCTGAATTCTACCAGAGGTACAAGGAGGAGTTGGTACCATTCCTTCTGAAACTATTCCAATCAATAGAAAAAGAGGGAATCCTCCCTAACTCATTTTATGAGGCCAACATCATCCTGATACCAAAGCCTGGCAGAGATACAACAAAAAAAGAGAATTTTAGACCAATATCCCTGATGAACATCGATGCAAAAATCCTCAATAAAATACTGGCAAACCGGATTCAACAACACATCAAAAAGCTTATCCACCATGATCAAGTGGGCTTCATCCCTGGGATGCAAGGCTGGTTCAACATTCGCAAATCAATAAACATAATCCAGCATATAAACAGAACCAGAGACAAGAACCACATGGTTATCTCAATAGATGCAGAAAAGGCTTTTGACAAAATTCAACAGCCCTTCATGCTAAAAACGCTCAATAAATTCGGTATTGATGGAACGTACCTCAAAATAATAAGAGCTATTTATGACAAACCCACAGCCAATATCATACTGAATGGGCAAAAACTGGAAAAATTCCCTTTGAAAACTGGCACAAGACAGGGATGCCCTCTCTCACCACTCCTATTCAACATAGTGTTGGAAGTTCTGGCTAGGGCAATTAGGCAAGAGAAAGAAATCAGGGGTATTCAGTTAGGAAAAGAAGAAGTCAAATTGTCCCTGTTTGCAGATGACATGATTGTATATTTAGAAAACCCCATTGTCTCAGCCCAAAATCTCCTTAAGCTGATAAGCAACTTCAGCAAAGTCTCAGGATACAAAATTAATGTGCAAAAATCACAAGCATTCTTATACACCAGTAACAGACAAACAGAGAGCCAAATCATGAATGAACTTCCATTCACAATTGCTTCAAAGAGAATAAAATACCTAGGAATCCAACTTACAAGGGATGTAAAGGACCTCTTCAAGGAGAACTACAAACCACTGCTCAGTGAAATAAAAGAGGACACAAACAAATGGAAGAACATACCATGCTCATGGATAGGAAGAATCAATATCGTGAAAATGGCCATACTGCCCAAGGTAATTTATAGATTCAATGCCATTCCCATCAAGCTACCAATGAGTTTCTTCACAGAATTGGAAAAAACTGCTTTAAAGTTCATATGGAACCAAAAAAGAGCCCGCATCTCCAAGACAATCCTAAGTCAAAAGAACAAAGCTGGAGGCATCACGCTACCTGACTTCAAACTATACTACAAGGCTACAGTAACCAAAACAGCATGGTACTGGTACCAAAACAGAGATATAGACCAATGGAACAGAACAGAGTCCTCAGAAATAATACCACACATCTACAGCCATCTGATCTTTGACAAACCTGAGAGAAACAAGAAATGGGGAAAGGATTCCCTATTTAATAAATGGTGCTGGGAAAATTGGCTAGCCATAAGTAGAAAGCTGAAACTGGATCCTTTCCTTACTCCTTATACGAAAATTAATTCAAGATGGATTAGAGACTTAAATGTTAGACCTAATACCACAAAAATCCTAGAGGAAAACCTAGGTAGTACCATTCAGGACATAGGCATGGGCAAAGACTTCATGTCTAAAACACCAAAAGCAACGGCAGCAAAAGCCAAAATTGACAAATGGGATCTCATTAAACTAAAGAGCTTCTGCACAGCAAAAGAAACTACCATCAGAGTGAACAGGCAACCTACAGAATGGGAGAAAATTTTTGCAATCTACTCATCTGACAAAGGGCTAATATCCAGAACCTACAAAGAACTCAAACAAATTTACAAGAAAAAAACAAACAACCCCATCAAAAAGTGGGCAAAGGATATGAATAGACATTTCTCAAAAGAAGACATTCATACAGCCAACAAACACATGAAAAAATGCTCATCATCACTGGCCATCAGAGAAATGCAAATCAAAACCACAATGAGATACCATCTCACACCAGTTAGAATGGCGATCATTAAAAAGTCAGGAAACAACAGGTGCTGGAGAGGATGTGGAGAAATAGGAACACTTTTACACTGTTGGTGGGATTGTAAACTAGTTCAACCATTATGGAAAACAGTATGGCGATTCCTCAAGGATCTAGAACTAGATGTACCATATGACCCAGCCATCCCATTACTGGGTATATACCCAAAGGATTATAAATTATGCTGCTCTAAAGACACATGCACACGTATGTTTATTGCAGCACTATTCACAATAGCAAAGACTTGGAATCAACCCAAATGTCCATCAGTGACAGATTGGATTAAGAAAATGTGGCACATATACACCATGGAATACTATGCAGCCATAAAAAAGGATGAGTTTGTGTCCTTTGTAGGGACATGGATGCAGCTGGAATCCATCATTCTTAGCAAACTATCACAAGAACAGAAAACCAAACACCGCATGTTCTCACTCATAGGTGGGAACTGAACAATGAGATCACTTGGACTCGGGAAGGGGAACATCACACACCGGGGCCTATCATGGGGAGGGGGGAGGGGGGAGGGATTGCATTGGGAGTTATACCTGATGTAAATGACGAGTTGATGGGTGCAGCACACCAACAAGGCACAAGTATACATATGTAACAAACCTGCACGTTATGCACATGTACCCTACAACTTACAGTATAATAATAATAAATAAATTAAAAAAAAAAAAAAAAAAAAAAAAGAATAGAGTTTCCTAATCTGACAAAAATAAAAAAAGAAATATGAAGATTAAGTGTAATCTCAAACAAAAAATTATTAGGAATATTGCCTATAAAATTGGAAATGAGTCAGGGTGCCAGTATAATACTTGTATTTACCGTTTATCAGTAATTAAATTAAGGTAAAAAAACTCGATGTTTGAGGTTGGAAAAAAACATAAAACTGTTAATACAGGAGTTATTAAGAAATTATTTTTAGGCAGCCAGAAAGGGTGAAAGTACTCAGTGGAAATTTCCTTGAATAAAAAGCAGCTGCCAGACCATTTCTTCTTTTACAAAAAGCAGCCTGAAATGTCAGGCATAGATATGCAGACTGGAAGCTTTTATATGTAAATGCCGTCAGCTGTACCTGGAAGCCAGGTGCTTTCAATATGGCATCTCTTGCCCTCTTTTCCTTGTCACCACGTGTGCAGGTGTCATGACACCCTCCAGGTAAAACCACATGTACTGGCATCATGGCAACCAGCCAGGTAGAAGCCATATTTGCATCACAAAAGGCAAGGGTGCGAGGGCCAGTCTTTTCATGGGCTATGTAAATGGCACACCTGGTCAAACCAATCTCCTGGGCTCTATGTAAATCAATTACCTCCTCCTCAAGCCTCTGTACAAAACCGACTGCATTCTGTTGCAAACCAGAGATCCTCTATTGGGCAACCCACTGTCTCAGCATGAGGAAGCTTTTTCTCTATATATTCTTCTTTTTCTTTTAAACTCTCTGCTCCTAAACCCACTCTTCACGTGTGTCCGTGTCCTGAATTCTTTCTCGACTAAGACCAAGAACCAGAATATTTACCCCAGACAACACAGCCATTTCACTATAATTATTTACAGAAGATATGATTGTTTATGTAGGGACTACAAGAGATATTCAGAGTAATTGTAAAAAGTAATAGGAAATGTGGATAGGGTAGGTGGGCATCATACTAACATGATGGAAGTGGTTGAATTTCTATCAAAGAGCTAGAAAGGATTACAAAATACAACTATAAGACAAAATGTATGACAGCACCAGAGGATATCAAATGCAAAATAAATATAACAAAAAGGTATCATACCTCTATAGATAAATGTATAACATTATATTCAAAAGACCTAAATAAATGACAAAATAATACTATGTACATGGACAGGAAGTTTCTAGCATAAAGGCCTCTGTTTTACAGACTTAATCCCACGAATTCAGTGGCATTTCAATTAAAATACATTGTGGCTTTATGATGTTACTTGACTCTGAAGTGTAAATGGAGAAGTAAAATAACAATAATATCAAGATGTTTCTAAAGAGGGTAAGGGATTGATAGGCATCAAGTAAAGCTTTGCTACACCTTGGTGAGAATTTGGAGTACTGTATTTTGTAATTATTTTGCAATGAGTGTGCATTTTGGGCTCATTTTGGGGTCGCAAGGAGTTATCTGATCTTTCTAGTTATTTTGTAAATGAGGCAAGAATAGAGAGAAAGTAACCAAAGACTCCAGCAATTACAGAGGCAATGGTGAGAACTGGTCAAATCTGACATATGATTTGCAAGTGGGTTTACTGATGTTTTGGATATGAGATGTGAAGAAAACAGAGGAAACCATCATATATTGTCACTTTGGGTCCTGAGCAACTGGGTGAATAATGATGCCATTTTTTGAAACAGAGAGTGTTGGGAGAGGGCTGGAATTTGGAAAAGGATGAGCAGTTCTCTTCTGGCCATATTGAGATTTCTAGTAGATAGGAAACAAGAAACCAGGCAATTAGATATACGAACTTAGAACTTAGGGGAGAAGTAGTGGATAGGGTTTACATTTGGGAGTCGCCTGGATCCTGTTTATCAACCAGCTGTGCTAGTGCTGTACAGGCAGAAGGTGAGGTTCTAGCTCCTCTCTCTAAAACTGACCACCACCCCATCTAGTGCATGTATCTGTCAGGGCTTGCCTCTAGAGAACCCGAGAGAATAAAAAGGTATTAAATATGAAGATTATTAAAAATACAACCCTTTTAGCCTAACAAATATTGTCTAATTTCTACTGGGTTTGCATTAGAATTGTGCCATGAGGTAACGTCCATCTATAAAGTTTTGATATTTTGTTCTTTTGGTTACTTCCAAACCTTCCCTTAAAAATTGAGTCCTTATCCAACTTTATCTCTTTGAAAGAATGATGATCAGAAAAGTGCAGGTTCGTTCTCAATTTAATTTACAATTTCGTTAGACTTAACGCAGTTTTAAGTGGGATGATTTGTGCTCTCAATTAGCTGTGTCTAAAATATTCTTCTGCCACCAAAATGACTCCCAGAATATTTACGTTTAATATACTTTTTAATAGGTTCCAAATCACAGAATATTAAATGTGTAAACTTCTTGGAAAATAAATAACATCACTAAAATGGAATGTGTATACACTTTAATTGCATTATCTAATTTCTTTTAAATATGTTTTGGGTGAGAATGATGTTTAACCTAAAATTATACAGTGATGCCTGCATCCCTGTATCTAACAGGATGTGTCTCGAATTTACCTTAAGAATATAGAAAAGCTGCTTAAAAAACAAACAAACAGCAACAACAACAACAACAACAAAACCTGTGCATAGTAATCCTGATACAGATTTTTTTTAAAAATCTATATTTCTCACATATTTTCTACAGTTGTGTTTACAAAGTATCATTAGTTCTATGCCCTTGGATAGATTTCATTTCTCACCTGATGAGATTTCAACATACATAAATTTGGAAATGACAGTGCCTGCTTTTTCAATTTGGTCTTAGTCATATAGGAGGGCTTGAGAATGGTGAGAAGAGCTGGGTGCAACGGTTCATGCCTGTAATCCCAGCACTTTGGGAGGCATAGGTGGGTGGATTGCATGAGTTCAGGAGTTCGAGACCAGCCTAGGCAAAGTGGCAAAACCCTGTCTCTTCAAAAAATGCCAAAAAATCAGCCGGGTGTGCTGGTGAATTCCTGTGGTCTCAATTCTTCAGGAGGCTGAGGTGGGAGAATCACCTGAGCCCACAAGGCAAAGGCTGCAGTGAGTCGCTATCTCACCACTGCACTCCATCCTGGGTGACAGAGTGAGACTGTATCTCTCTCTCACGCGCACACACACACACACACACACAAAAGGAAGAGAGAGTGGTGAGAAGAGAAACTAGAAACTTATTCTCTCCAATACACACACTGTTTAATATTGGATTAAGTTAATAAATAATTCAGAAATTTATAGAAAGTGGGAGGCCTCCTAGCATAAGGCTCACATCCAGCATACCTAATGTTGGCTTCCTTGATTCCTAATTGCTGAACAAGAGGGCTCCCAATGACCCTGATAATGGGACATCTTTGTAGTTCATCTTCGATTTCTTGTTTAGTCACAGTCCTTTCTTCACTTGGAACTTTTCATCATCACCCAAGAAGCAATTATACAAGAACTTATTCCTCCTGCCTATTAAAACACATTCAGCAGTAGCTAAGCTGTGTTTTGTGGGAAGAAGAGCAAGTCGCTGTGCAGGTATCCTGGGATGTCGCACTGCTTTAATAATGTTGGTGAGCCAGAAAACTTGAGGCCATGAAGAGTTGGTTTGAAGTGTTTTAGTCCTTAAACAATGCACTTCAGGGAATTTGGCTCAAAGGTTTGAATAGATGCATGTTATGCAGAGTGAATGGTGAGGCGTAGTACACAAAGGTCAACGTGAAGTGAGACTGTAGATTCAATTTCCTCATGCTTATAATTATTGTTGGAAATTGTTGTTGGGGTTGATAATAATTTGCAAATGACGTTAAGTACAGTTATTTTTTCCATCTCCAGGTGAATATTTAGGTTTGTTCTTCATGGCACATGTATTTATGACTGGTGAAAAGTACAATTAAAGGTCAGTAGATGTATTTGTAGCAGTAAGGTAATGCCTGCCTAAGCTTCACGTTTACTGTGAACAGGTAAATGGCTGAATAAATAAATGGCTGATTTTAATGAAAATGTAAATGAGTTTACATATATAACTAGTTAATATTGTTAATTAAACTAAAGATTTTCCACAGTTTATCAGTCACAGCTTCAATAAATGAAATCACTTAATTGGTGCATGTGTCTTATTTTTCTTTTAAAAATAGGCTTATGAGGACTTTGAAAAATATAAAGTGAAAAGAGATAATCATTTTATTCATTAAGGAGTGGGAAGTGTTTAGGAATTTCACTATATATTCCAAAGGGAGATGCTGGCATTAATGAATTCATTAGTTGTACATATTTAATTATTCTTATTATACATCTTATTCACATTCTAAAATTATTTTTCTGGTTATGATATAAGAAGTGTCAAAGGATTTCAGGGTATATCTTAAGAAGTGACACTGGCATAAATAGAAGCAATATTTTTAAAAATCGTTATTGTTGTTCTAAAATGATGCTAATCTAATGTAAAGTTATGAACAGAAAAAAAAAAAAAAATAGAAAGCAGAAATAAAAACACTACCACTGAATTCCCCAGGGAGAATACTACATGAATTAGTGCATTGTCCAAAGGTCTTCATTTGTGTCTGTGTCAATCTATCTTTTCCTGTCAGTCTGTCCGTATCTGACATTCTGCTGGCTTCCCCTCTTATGTCTGTCTGTATCTCACTTTGCGTATGTCTTATCTACCTAATTGCCTGACCTTGTATCTCTCTTTCTTGCTTTCTTTCTCTGCCCCTTTCTCTTTCTCTTTTAAGTGTATGTTTATGTGTGCAAGTAAAGTTACAATTATATATGTTTTAGCAACTTTCATTTTTTATTTAACAATATTGCATAGACCTATGTAAAATATTTACTGAAAGTATTTCTGCCTTTATCCATGGGAGATACATTTAAACAGCTGTAGTGGATGTCTGAAATGTCAAACCTTATATATACGGTGCTTCTTCATGTATATACAAAAGATGATAAAGTTTAATTTATAAATTACACATGGGAAGAGATCAATAACAATAATGATAAAATATAATGATTGTAACAATATACTGTAATCAAAATTATGTGAATGTGGCCTCTCGCTCTTTTTCAAAATACCTTATGGTACTGGACTCACCTATTTTTAGACCTCAGCTGACGGCAAGTAACTTAAAGTGTGGAAAGCAAAATTGCAGATAAGAGGGGACCACTGTGTATGTAAATTATCACTAGAAATTGAACAAATGCTGACTGTTTTAGAAAAGACATATGTATCAGCAACACATTATATACATATAGAAAGCCATAGAAAACATATGAGGACTGCACACCTCAGCGCTTTATCAAATGCAAAGATATTCTACCGACAATTCAGGCATTTAAGTAATCATATGCAAATACGGAATTGATAGTTTCTGAATAATCCAACCCAACATGCATGGCATTGCATCTCATTGTAGTTGTATTGATAATAGGGTGTTTTCCTGATTATTAGGAGAGTTGAAAATCTTCTAACACATACTACTATTCAATTGTCATCTTCCATGAATTCCCTTTTTATTTGTTTACAATAACATTTTTTAGAATTTCTTTCTATAATGATTTTTACAGACATTTGTTAATTAAATTTACCAAAGAATGTTGATGGTTTTTGTCATTGGTGCTTTAAAGGGAGGCCTTATGGGTGGCAAATTCTATTTTTCCTCCTCCTCTTCCTCCTTTTTCACCCATCTTCATCTTTTGTCTCCATCTTCTTTCTCTTCTCCTCCTCCTCTTACTCCATTTCTGCTCCCCCTTCTTCTCAGAAATCCCCTAATTTTACCTTCATTTTTTCTTGCACCTTACATTTTAACTTTATAGTTGTATTCTGCAGTTTTATTAGTATGTATTTGGATGCACACAATATAGTATTAATCCTCTTTAGACTCATAGTGTCATTTCAATTCAATCCGGCGTGTTTTTCTTCATTTCTGGGAAAAAAAAATCAGCTTTTTAAATATTATGCCTTTTAATTTCCTCTGTTCTTTTCTCAAATAATATAATTCTGCAGTAACATCTCAATCTCTCCTCCATGTGTCCTTAATTTTAGTCCTGCATAGTGGACTCTGTGTTTGCTTTTCACCAGTTCTATCCTCTGTTCTGTGCAATATCAACGTTGTTTTTGCCTTTTATTTCAATTACTGTATTCAACATTTAGAGCATTTTGTTTTCGTCTTTTTCGTATCTTCATATATTCATGTTCTTTTGTGCTGTTCTTTTGTGGTTTCTTTTTTTGTGCTTGTTTTAATTAAATTACCTCTCCCTTTCTCTGAAGATTTGGGACTTCATTAATTTTAAATTATTTTATGTTTTTCTATCAGTGTCTGTTTTTTGATGGATTCATTTGTTTCCTCATGTATTTAATGTTTGTGATTCTTTATATATGTTGACTTAATATTTGTGATTCTTTATGTTAGTATGGTTTATATTTTTTGCAGGCTTATGTTGACTAAGACTCAATCAGTTTTTTTCTCTCTCTCTCTGTCTCTCTCTCTCTTTCTATCTTCATTATCTAATAGGGGTTTTGTCAGGGCATCCATCTTCCTCCTTCCCCCTCCCCTTTATGGCAGTCCTGCTTCTGAGGTCAGAATCATGGCATTTCCACTCCTCTTTGATAATGGGGATGTGACATATGCTGTCACTCTGCCCATGCGGATTGATCAGTTCCTGGCTGTGAGGCTGCTGGTGCTTTCCATCCTCTTTTTTTCCACATTACATTAGCCAAAGCTGCAGCAAATTGCAGCTTTCATCAGCATCTGTTCAGGGTCAGAGATGTGCCTTTCCAGCCTGTGGTCTCAAGTCATAAAGTCTGACTCCAAACCCAGCCATGTGTTGGTCACTTTATTCCCTATTGCTTGACAAAAACCAACAGTCTCTGCCATAAATGTTTGCTTCTGAAGCAGGAGCCATGCAAGACCCCAGAATTAGCTCTGCTTGCCTTATTAGATTTCTTGCCTTACTGCCTTTCTGTTCTAATCTGCTCTGTGGAAGTGGTTTTCGTTTTTTCTCTTGTTGAATGCTACAATGTCTTTTCAAATTTCTGTTTTATAGTTTATATAAAATTGCTAGGGTGTGTTTAGTGCTGGCTGCAGTATGGGGATTTAAAATCTGAATTTAGAATGTTTTTCTGGCTGTAATTTAGGAATGCCCTTTGAATGCACTTATAATAATGTCATTGCTTCCATTATTTTTCTATTGTTTCACTTAAGTATTTGAAGTGAAACTTTCTACATTAAAAATAGTAAAAGTTTCTTTGTTGTGTGTGTTTTATCCTAACTATATCTTATGTAAAAGGATTTAAAGACATGCAGCTTTTAAAATTTTTAAATGCTTTTAATGTTGTCAGACATCAATTTTTACTTTTATAATTTATTGGCTTAATGATTTGCATAGAAAAACTTACTTGCAGGAAAATAAGAAGATAAGACTTCTTCTAGTTTGTTTGTTTAAATATTTTTTTGTCTCTATAATTTATTTTGATAAATAAAAGAGTGACACAAGAATTCTCTCTCCCTATGAGAGTTTACCAGTATACCAACATAATTTTTAGTAATTCATTATTTCTCCCTTTTTTTTAAAGTGAGAAATAGCATTTTCTCATGTGCTAAGTTTGCATACATATTTGTTGAATTTTTGGACTTTATTATCTTCCTTCGATTGATCTATCATGTACTTTTTGGTGCTATAGATTTATAACTTATTAAATATTTAAAATATCTGGTAATGCCTTGTTATTCTGTTCCTTCATTCTTTTTTTCTTCCTAGCTAGTTCTACAATTTTGACCTTTTAAATAAATTTTTAAATTTAGATTAATTTTTCATGTCTCCCCTGCAAATGTTTTTATACTATTGTTAAAGCAATATAAGCAGCAGACCATTAATCTGCTTTTGTTTCTGTACCAGAGCTCTTACACAAATATATGTGAATTTAACTTATAAACATTTATTGTAACTGACTTGAAAACAAAACAAAAAGCGAAGAAAGAGTTTCAGTCAATCATGAACAGTCAACTAACTACAGAAAGAAACCTCCC
This sequence comes from Papio anubis, assembly GCF_008728515.1. Lineage (NCBI taxonomy): Eukaryota > Metazoa > Chordata > Mammalia > Primates > Cercopithecidae > Papio > Papio anubis. The sequence continues at coordinate 25,371,138 of NC_044993.1, read as the reverse complement.
ATCAGACCATAGCCAAATAGGGCAAATGCATCACGACACTATATTCAAATAAGGGAAAAGCCTAGCTATAGTCAATCAAGTAATTTCTTGCCTTTGCTTCCATGTTCAGTCTACTAAGGCTCACTGCTTCTGTTACTGGTCCAAAGCTCTCTGAACCTCTTCTGGTTCTGACTGCTGCCCAACTCATGAGTTGTCCCTTACTCAAATACACTGTTGAATGTATTTTTCTAAAGTTTTTCTTTCAATAAAATTCATGACAAATTAATTTAATGTACATATCAGTATAAGAATTCATAAGTTGAGTATCCTTATACAGATTTTAGATCTCTCTGTAACCAAGTTGATCTTTATGCTCTTCACTACATAAAGACTATATGCAATTCTTGAGGTTAGTGATTAATTATTGAATGATCTTTATCATTATGAGGATTTTATTTCTTCTTTTATATTTTTAGCCAGCTGTGATTTATGCATAAAGAAACTATTGGTTTATTTAACTCATTTAATAGTCAACAACATCAGTGCATTCTCTTAATATTTCAACTTTTAAAAAATTTATTACCCATGTATTTTCCAATAATACATTTCTATAATTTCAAAATGATTATAAACATGCCCACTTTTTTTTCCAAAATATGCCGATTAGATTTCTTTCTCTTTCCTATTTTCTTCTCTAGTGCTTTCAAACTAGTGTTTAACACTGTGGTTATTATGAACATTTGCATCTTTATTTTTACCATAATAAAAATATTTTAACATTTCACAATCATGCATGATGCAGATTATTGACCTTTAAATTTTTGAAAAGTCTTAATTCCTATTAAGATGATGATATTATAAAATCTACCAAAACCACATCATTTTTACAGTTTTGAATTAAACCTCAATTGGCCATGATACATTACTCTATTATGGGATTCAATATGCTAACAGGTTATTTTTCATTTCCTGTTCAGAGATGAGATTGGAATCTAGTGTTTTTACTTTTGTGTTATATTTAGCAGGCATTGGTGTTTGTGAGAATACACCATTTGAGAAATATTATTTCTGCTGCCCTACATGGGAATAGAGTTTAATTTTGAAAATGACTTTATTCAGAATGAAATTATACAAAATTAAGACCCACTGGTTTGATTTTAGAGTTATTCATGAAATAATTCCAAATAAATGTAGAATGTGAGGGAAAAGGAAATTGCTGCACAGAAAAACTTTAATTAATTATAACTCAATAACAAATATTTACTATGAATGTTTTATACACCAAACACTATTCTAGGATATGGGAATAGAAAAAAAGTAGTATTTTTGGACAGGCGGCTCCAGCTTTTAAGAAGCTTACATTCTAGTGAGGGGCAGTGAGAGTAAACAAGTAGACTAATACCACTATTTTAAAGTTACTGTATTTATATATAAACTCTTACGATAGAAAATGAGCCAAGTAAGGTGAGTCAAAGGGAATGAAAGGTGAAAAATGAAGGATGACATCCATTAAGCTGTTCAGGAGAGGCCTCCAGAGGTGATATTTGAGCTGATATATCCAAAGCACAAAACAAAATTACTCAAATGGTATTTTTATGAAATAAAAAGGACAAACAGGGCACTTAAAATTATCTCTCCTTTCTGTCTTTGGCACACACAATACATTTTAAGTTTCTTTGGTAATAAATATTTAAAAAGATTTTTCTGTATGAGACACAAAGATATGAATGTTTCTGGTATTTACACCCGAATCTGTGCATGCAAGAAGCAGAAGCCATCAGAGTGAGTCCCTTGGCAAAGTTTACACATATTTCAGCAACGCAGCTATGACTCAATATATTTAGAGACTCATCTCTGGATATTACTCCCACAGTTTATGAGACGTAAGAAATTATGCTTTGCTATTTTGTATTCATACTGGATTGGGACTGCACATTAGCTTGACAACAAGCCCAATTTGCCAATCTTGGCTCTGAGTGACTAATTTTAGATGTTCACAAATGTTAGCGATGTTGCATCCAAACAATAATAGTTTACATAATTGTTCTGGCATCACAGTATAAAATGGGATGCTTCTTCCCACTCCAGGTACCAAAAGAATGATTTGTAAAAGCTTTTAGGAATACCTCAGTAAGGAATCTTCCCCTCAAAAATAAAAATAATAATAATAATAAAATAATTCTAATTATAAGCTCTTGAAGGGAAGAGTTTGTGTTTTCTCATTCATTTTTTAACCCTTAGTTTTAACCTGGCCTATTGTTTGGAGTTCTCAGTAAATATGTGTTCAGTGAATGAAATATTCTAATTCTATGTTTAATAGCAATTGAAGAATTTGTTGAGAAGTTACTGTACCCTGCAGAGTAAGCTTTGTTTAATATACCGCAGAGTAATCTAATGAATACATATTTATTCAAACTACAAATAAAGCAATTTAGGACTACAGGGAGAGAGGTCTGGTTTTTAACTATCTGAATATTGCAACCAGAATAGCTTTGGTGAATTCCTTTGCTAGGAGGGGCATTGCAAGTGAGTCAACCAGTATTTAAAAAACATTAATCATAGGTCTTGCTCTAGGAGTTGTGGATACAGCAATGAGTGCTAATAGGTCCTTGCCCTCAAGTAACTTCCTCATATTATAATGTCCTCATTGTCTCATATTCTCTTTTCTCTCTTGTTCAATATCTACAGCTTTAAAAATATTTCCAGTCTAGTCTTCTTTCTCTGCCTGGTGTAATTACTTCTGCTTTTAAAGATAGAGGAATACTTTCAGGAATCTGAGTTGAAGCATACTAAATATATAAATAATTGCAGATATCTCATTTTCTTTTCCAGCTACTAGTCATAGGTTTAATCTTTAATATAGAGAGATATTTTCAATAGAACATAAAGTATTTACAATCATTTGTCTGTTGCTTAGACAATAGCATTCTTTTGTAGTACTAGAGCTTCTGGGGAGACAGAAATCACTACTGAATGGATGATTTATGTAAACCCTCAGAGTGAAATGACCTATGCTTATACAGTCTGTCAAAAAGTTCCGATGTGAGAGATTCTTCTAAGTAAATTTTCTTCTAAGTAAAGATAACATGGAAGCTACAATTCCGTAAGTCCCTCCTTTGTGGTTTCCTGGATCCCCCTCTCATATTCCTGTCCTGTTGTGGTAATCATCAGTGACAGCTTGTGATAGTTCATTGTCTTGTGGTGATAATTCTTTTTAATTGATTCTTATTTATTACTCATAGGCTTCAGAAATACTAAATCCTCAGTCAGGTAATAAATTTTTGTTAATAATGACAGTAACAAATAGAACAGTTCAAGTCTCTTAAAATTAGCTTTCTGAAAACATCTGATTGTCCTGAGCAATAGCATCATCCATCATCCAAACACCCACCTATTCATTTTTTTATTCTTCCTTTAAACAAATATTTGACTTCCTATCAAGCACTGGAAGTTGTGTAAATAGTTCAAGGTTCCCTACAGAATTGATTGTTCATTAATATGTTTTAAGAATTTTGAAAGGGAACAATCCAAATGTGTATGTATACCTTCATGTACCTCATAAATAAATAAATTCCCTTCACTTTATCACACTTATTTGCCAATTGTGCTCTTCCACAATCCATTTTGCTAATGTGCCGTGGGCTTGGACTGTGTTAAAGTTTGTTCATACAAGTACATTGTGCATTTTCATATGAAGGAATTCCTTTCAAATTATCACTTATCATTATGGAAAGCTACAACCCAAGATGCATTCATACAGAGAGTATTTAGGAAATACATCTGTTTTGAGTCTCTTGAAACTGTTAGATATTGCTAGTGTGGCTTCTTAGATTTGTTTGCCAAATTAACCAGGTATAGTAATTAGAACAATAGACCGAGTGAAAAGTGTGCAGCAATTAATTTCCAGACATCTGGGAATCATCCACTAGTTTGCAAGCATCCTGAGGGAAGAAACACTGCCTTGTTCAAAGATATGTACTTCCAGGGCAGGTATGGTGCTGAAGATTATTTGCTGAATTGAAATCTATTGAAGAAAATTGCTATGTATCTCACTGGGTTTGTCTCTACGTAAAATGAAAACACTATTCTCAATGGCCAGAAACATATTCTCTCATTGCCCTGCTGACCAATCTGACTTCTAATCTCCTAAAGCCAGACCTTGAGTTTAAATGATTATGAAAATAATTATAAGTGGCTATTCATTTACTTCCTTAGATAACACCAAACATAATTATGTGTGGGAAATTTCATATACACAATTGCATCCTTGAGTTTTCAGTTTTACATTCCCACTAATTTTATTCTAGTTGTCATGCCCGTGCTCTTTCCTCAGTGTTTTAGAGAAAACGTCATGAAATCACAACAAAGAGAACTTTTTTTTCCTTAGAGGAAAATCGTTCTCATGCCCAAAGGTCCCAAGCCCAATCCAGATATAAATAATTTCAGGCTTCGAGAGCACAGACTTACTTTGATTTACTGATTTTTTTCCCCTCGATTCCCTTATAACCTTTCAGTGAGATTATACAAGTTCTTTTTTATTATATGCCACACTCAGGGAAAAGTCCTCTGTTTATGCAACAATCTTTATAAGACAAAATTATTTCCTCTCATTGCTTCACAAACTCACAAAAAAAGTAGCCTGATTTCAGAAGCCCAAACATTAAATTTCTCGGGCTGAGGTGTAAATTGGAATTAGAAAAGGTGTGAAGCAATATAACTAAATTTTTATACTAACAAAAGAAATTAAAAAGAAAAGAAAACTCAACTTCTCCATATTAACAAACTCATAAGCATTCAGGTTGAATTCGACTTTGGGTTAATTGCACTTTTGAATGCACGCTTGATTGTGAGAGATGCAAATTAGACATTTGTATTGTTCTGACTTTTGTACCTGGGGAGTATTCTGTTTGTCTGAAAGAAGTTTCTGTTTGATATTAAGCTTTTTGGAACTGCTCTAAAGCATCAGAATTTTTAGATTTGTGTGTCTACTGTTCAACATGCAGGCAGGAAACAGCATGAAATGATTGCTTAATACTCTAATGTCTTTAAATTACAGTCTTTATGAAGCTGCTTCTTTGAACTGGTAGATGTTTTTCATCATTTTATTAGACAAATTGGCTCACATTGAAAATGTATAGTATATCAAGTCCACAGAGCTAAAATAGTCAACTAGAGTTTGTGCAATGATTATGAATATCCCAGTGTCTAATTTAAAGTGTTATCATTATAAATAAATAATTGAAATACCCAAACAACTCATGTTTATTATTCAAATTATTATTTTTCTGTGCACTTGCCACATTATTTATTCATTTAATAACCAGAGCTTCTAGGCCCATGCATGTTTTTATGAACAATCATAAAATGTTGCTTTGTGATATACAGAGCCAAAAATGTATTTCAGGGTTACTGTTTCTCAACAGCTAGTAGATCTTAATTACTAGTTGTGTGAAACAATGTCTTAGATATGCAAGTTTTTCTTTTCAGAGTTGCCTCATATGTATTCAGTGATTCAGACTTCTAGCCAAGTGTTCTTATAGAAAGATGTAAATTAGTTTGTATGAGCATTACGGTAGAAGAATCCGATCTATATTTGCAGAACTTCTCAGTGACAAATAAAGCCTTGATGTGAGGAGCCTGTGCTATGGCAGTTTGTGTTTATTAGACACAAATTATTCCATTGAATATACATTTATTTGTATTCATTGAATATGGACTAATTATCTACTAATAGTCAAGCACTGTTAGTTGTGGCCACATACGTAATCACATTCAAATCTCACAACTGTGTGAGAAAGATGCTACTATTCCCAAATATAAACACAGCAGTTCATAGTGAAAAGGAGAATCTTCTTGGAGTCCAAAAAACACGTAGTTTTTAACTAGTATTATCACTTACACCTTTTATACTGTATAATTTTGGAATTGGTAGTCAATGTCACCGAGCTGATGTATGTGAGGTTGACCACATCACCTCACATATGGGAGATTCACCTCACATATGGGAGATTCCGTGTAAAGAGATGAGAATGTTAATCTTTGGGGTGTTTCAGATATAATTTAAGATAAAGTAGCCTAACAAATGCGGAACACTTTGGAGAATTTGTAGTTTGTAGGAGAGTATCGATAAATGTTTGTTTCTTCCCATACTTCTCCCCATCCATGGCAACCATTCAAAACCAGATGATGACTTGCCCACAATCATACATCACGTGAGTGGCAAATCCACAGCTACAACTTTTCATTCTAAGTTCAGAGCTTTGTCAGGTGGAATCAACTGCCTGCCTACTGTGGGATCATTGGTTTTTTATTTCAACATTTTAGATTTAAATATTCTGTATCCCGTCCATCCTTTTTGAATGGTGGCAGTGCCAAAGAATTGATCATTTTTAACATAAATACCACTTTTAGGAAATAGAAGAAATTTTTCTCTACCTATCTGTGATAGTTAATTGTATGTGTTAACTGGACTGAGCCACAGGATACCTAGATATTTGGTTAAACATTATTTCTGATGTGTGCGTGAGGGTGATTTTGGATGATTGGAATCTGTAGACTGAGTAAAGCAGATTTTACTTTCCAATGTGAGTGGAACTCCTTAAATCTGATAGATGCCTGAGTAGAACAAAAGGTGAGGTAAGAGAGAATTTCCTGTCTCTACCGGACTGCTCTTGAGTTGAGACATTGCTCTTTTCCTGAACTCAAACTAGAACTCATACCACCAACCCTCCTTGCTCTCAGGTCTTCAGACTCATACTGGAGCTATACCACAAGCCATCCTGGCTCTCCAGCTGGCACATAGAAAATTATAATACTCTACAGATTTCATAATTCCATGAGCCTATATATATATATATATATATATATATATATATATATATAAAACAATCTATTGGTTTTAGGGAAATAGTGTTGGAATAAAATAATTCCACTCAGTTCTCTAAACATTTTTGAAATAATGATACTTATTAGACATTACTTCATATACGGCACTATGTTCTGCACTATTGTTATAACAATGCCCTAAAGTCAATGAGATTCCTAATATCATAGAGTTTACATTTTCACTGAAAAGACAGTTTGTAATCAAATAATAACATACACTAAAATAAAAATGCAAAGTAGCAGAGGATAAGTGCCACAAGTAGAAATATAATGAGAAACGAATATAAATATATTGGGGACCTGACCTGGTCTGAGAATCCAGAAAGAATTCTCTGGAAAAGACTTCTGCAGTGAGTTGTGTAAAGTAAGTAAGAATTAAGTAGACAAATTAGTTGGGTAGCAGGGGTTAAATGAAGCATAGGTTAAGCAGATACGAAGACCTAGAGGCATGGTAAAATATAGTTTGTTGGGGAAAAATAAAAAAGAAAACTAAAAGAAGGCTAACAGACTTGGATACTCAGGGAGCTGATGTGGGAAGATCACTTGAACCCAGGAGTTCAAGTCTGCAACAAGCCATGGTCACACCAATGCGCTCCAGTCTGGAAGACGGAGCAAGACCTTACAAAAGACCCCTTGCAGAAGGGTAAGGTTTTCATTTAATCTTGGTTTTGCCATTTTTCTTAACCATATAAATGAAGAGCTTTCATATTCTCCTATATCTTTACTGGAAAAGACAGCATTCTTTACATTATTTTTTAAAATAGAGGTATTTAACAAGATCTATTAGAAAGAGGTTGTGGCTGTGTGTCTGTCTTGTTTTTTGTTTGTTTATTGAATTTCTTTTTCTACATGTGAAAAGCACTCCAGACACATTTTCTCATGTTTTGGCTCTCAGAATTATAAACTTGAATCGATCTGTTACTTTCTAAATTATAAAAGTTTGGTATTATGAGAAACATTTTTTTGTTTAAAGTAAGGCCAAGGGCTAGCAGGGTTTCTAAGTTTTTATAACTTACAGAGACATATTTTATGGCAAAATTTAAAGACCCGATTTAATAAAATTACTTTACTGAGTTCCAAAATCAGCCAGCTAAGGCATTTAAATGGGAGCTATCAACTATTAGATATAAGCCTTGTTAGTCAAACCAACACAATTCAATAATTTTGCAATTTCATTTTTATCATCAATTATATCTTAATTTCTGGATGAGGTGATTAGCTAGCATGGAATGTTGGTTAGAAGAAAGATAATGAGGGTGACTGAGAGACAAAATGGTCTCCTGAATTACATTATCAAAATATTAGAGAGTTCAAAAGGAAAATGAGAAAACTTACTATTTTTCTCTGTCAGGCAATATGGCACTTTATGGACTTAAAACTATTTCAGAGGACTGTCAGTTTAAAGTTGAAACTTGCTGGTAGATTCTGAAAATACCTCTTGTGTCATCTCAAAATAATACTTCAGAAAATTCTCCAAAGAAACCCAACAAAATCTAGACCATAACATTATGTACTAAAATTGAGAGCTGGCTATTCCTAAATTTGAGATGGTTGTCTGCACATTGTAATGACAAGGTAGATTAAGCAAAAATAAAATTATCAACACTAAGGATCTTCTCTCTACATTATCAGATAATTCAGTAATTAACCAAAATTAGGAGAGAAATAAAGGGACTTTGGTGAGACTAGTGGTTACTGGTTTCCTAAGAAATATGTAGTACACATGATGAATAAGACATTGTTGGGTGACGTGGATATAGAAAACATGCTAAATCTTTATTTTTTTCTGTTCTCTATTAGTTTGTACTCTACACATTCAGAGGATCAGTTCGCGAGTGGGGCAAAGGTTTTCTTTCCAGCCCCCAAAGGCAAGCAGATGAAAGGAGAATTTGCATCTTGTGCCTATTGGAAAAAAAAATATGAATCTGGATATATATTTCCTCATTCAACAAGACTGAATAAAAGAACAAAACCTAACAAATAAAACTTGAAAAACAAGAGAAAAAGAAATTGATAGTCAGGTGAATACGCTTTTGTAATGGACATACTGGAAACCACAGAATTTTGTAGGAATATGTTTGTCACTTTTAAGAAAAGACAAGAAGACAACTTCTTGAAATTATCATACAATGTCACAAAAAATAATGACACACAAGAAAAGGCAACATGATAGTTATATTGGGAAAAGGAGAATTAATGATGCCTGAGCCACCTTTTCTTACCTTCCACCAAAATATCCATGCAACACAGGTGAACAAATGCACAGCTCTACTAATTTTGGGAGTTAGGAATATCATGTTACTAGAATCAGTTTCTAGTAACTAAATTGTTAAGACACAATAGGGGCCCAGAAAGAAAAATGGTTAAGAGTTTGTACTTGAACCTAGATAATTAAAGTTCTAATTTGGAGGATTTGCTTCTAAGTAGCCCAATTTGCAGAATTTGCCTTCCAGGACAAGCTCATTAGATATAGATAGATAGATAGATAGATAGATAGATAGATAGATAGATATAGATATAGATATATATCCCTATTGCTTTCTGACATGTGAAGGTAGAGGCAGGGTACAAGGCTGAGACAGGGGTTACCCAATAATGGTGCGCATTGGTGGTTTTGAGCAGTGAGTAAAAAACAAAAAATATTTCAGATGGACTCCCATTGTTCCTCGTGCATAGTCAATAGAATACACAAAGGCAAGAGAAGATCTTTTCTTGATCCAGGAAAGCTACATTTTAGAGATGAAAACTAGATACTCAGAAATTGGATGAGGTTTTGTGCATATGGAGGCAGAGGAAGATTATACTGGAGAACTTCAGTAACCTGAGAGAAAGCCAGGCCACTCCACCCATTCTGCTTAAGGACCTCCATAGAATAGGCACCCACTTAATTAAGGATCCATAAGAAGATGTGGGAGGCAGGGTAGCATTAAACGTAGGAGAAATTTCTGCAGTCTAAAGGAAGAAAGCCTTTAAAGTCACAAAAGGTACAGTTTTGATGAAAATTTTCTATACAAATAGGAATGAATTGTGGAAAGAAAATTATTACCATACAGCATACAACATAAAAATAATATTTTAATTCTGTCGTATTAGTGTGTACTGGAAACTCTTGGAGCATAAATGCTTTGACTTTATCTAAAACATACACTGAAATCCATTAAGTATAAGTTACCTCTAAATGATTTACCTTCAGTGGAAGCCCATATTAAAGCAATTCACAGGAAAACCATCTTATTAAGATTCTGCCACAGGAAATTGAACTTATGGAATGTTAAAATTCATATAATGATATTCATTCAACACATATATATTGGTTTTTTTACTCTAGGTCAGACAGTGGTAGACACTGGTGAATTAACTATAAATGGGATATAGCACCTATGAGAGGCAATGTGACATTTTTCTAAAACCTAGAAGGCAGAAGCCTGCCTTCACGTTCTGACTCTGCTACCTTCTCTGCCATTGTGACCACGGAAAAATTATTTAACTTCTTTGTACCTTAATTCCTCCTTTGTGAAATAGTGATAATGTTTTTTATATTTTGTATATTCATTTGTACCTTATTATATTCATTTATATATCTATATTGGTGTATATCTGCATATCTATGTAGACATGTACATAGTGTATATCTACATATCTATGTATCTACATGGTGTATATCTACATATCTATGTATCTACATATATGTAGATACATAATTGCACATGATTATACTTACTTATCCAAACATATGATTATATCATCACCTGGAACATAGGAAATATATCAATTATTAATTATTCATATGTATATGTGTGTATATATATATGTATTGTGAATATATACATGTGTATGTGTCTATACACAGGTATCTATATACACACATATAGATACACACATAGGTATCTACACACACACAAATATAGATACCTATATATAGATACACATATGTATATGTATATGTGTACGTATATGAGAGAGACAGCTAAGAATTGTATTCAGCATGTTTTAAGTGCCATGGAAATATATAAGAATCATCATCCTCCTTAAATATCTTATAATTTAGGAGGTGAATACGGTGTTTATATTTTTAAATATAAGATTATGAATTGTAGTGGGTACAAACTGTTGTGGGATATCAGAATGTGTCATTTTATTGGGGAAGTATGAGATGATTTCATAGACATTGAAAGGTTTTGGTGTGGTGCTGGTTCTTTTGATTTTTCCAAATGAGAAAGAGGAACATTAGTAATTAAAGAATGGGTTATGGAATATTCAGGGAATTGTTATAAGCTCAGTAAGACTCATAAGACATTCGGGAGAAAAGTAACTGACTTGAATCTATGGTGGATATTAGTGACATAGTAGAAATGTTATATTTCCTTGAAGTTGTTTGAAGTTTCTTACTGTACTCTGCAAAATTATTAGAGGACTTAATCAGTCTAGTATCTGTTCTCAGTAGTTTATCACACTGTTGAATTGATTTGACATCAATGTTCTTACCAGGAAAAAAAATCTCCGTCAACTTTCAAAGATGGGCTTAACATTTCTTCTTACTCTTAAAACTGCTATTATAAAAGTTTGCTAAGTCAAATTCTCTCACTTTGCTAAGTCAAATTTATTTCATGATTTGTTGAATGGTCCATGTAAGATGTTATTAAATAAGGGCTTTTAAAGAGCAAGTGTTTAATACCTTTAACTTATGTAACATATATTCAATAAATTATTATTATGTTGTTTTAAATATTGAAAATATAAATACAGATAAAATATGTTCTCTAGCATTGAGGAAACCATTGTTTTAGAGACCATGCTTGTAGGTGATCTCTAAGGATCTTTCTAGATATGAACTTTGATAGTTCCACACAATTTTTAGTGTGATGAGAGGATTTTATCAGACAAGTATCAGTATTCAATGGTGGAATATATTGTCAAATAGATTTGATACCAGTTTTTTTACCTGGAAACAAATCCATGCTAAGTTGTTAAATATATGTTTAAGATTTCCCCTTACGATTAAAACTTTTTGACTCACCAAACTTTTGAGTTTGACTCAAACTATTGATTTTATAGTCTTCCTCTTCTTTTTTTTTTTTTTTTTTCTTGAGACAGAATCTCACTCTGCTACCCAGGCTGGAGTGCAGTGGTATGATCCTGGCTCATTGCAACCTCTGCCTTCGAGATTCAAGCAATTCTCCTGCCTCAGCCTCCCAAGTAGCTGGAATTACAGGTATGCGCCACCATGCCCAGCTAAAATTTTTGCATTTTTACTAGAGAAGGGGTTTCATAATCTTGGCAAGGCTGGTTTTGAACTCCTGACCTCAAATGATCCATCCACGCTGGCCTCCCAAAATGCTGGGATTACAGGTGTGAGCCATTACACCCCGGCCCTGATTTAGCTGTCTTCTTTACATAGTTTCTGCTTTATCTCAGCACAGATGAATATAAAAACATGACTGAATGATAAATGGGGAATTTGGGACTCTCAAGGAAGAAGTAGCTCAATGACAGATACCTAGAATGCAAAGAACTGGAATGGGACAAATTCTAAATTGGAAATTCTAATTTCCACTAGAAGATCTTTTGCCTGTCATCTTCTTTGGTGCCATTCATAAGTGTGAACTTTGACAATTTCTTTTCTGTATTTAAATATATTTTAAAACAATAGTAAATGTTTAAATTAAATAAAGAACATAATTTTTCTTCCTGACCACTTCATGTTCTCAGAGCCAAATCTCAATAGTGAAGTATCCACTTATATCATTGTTTAAAGTTAGTGCCAGATCTTCCAGGTTTCAGAGCGATTCTAGGAATCCACTGTGACTCTCTCTTTTGAGAAATCACTGGGCAGCAAGACATGTTCACTTCTGCTGCCATCAGACAGGAGCAGATATCATGATGAATGTGAGGTGCTAAAGGAGTGTGCTCAGATTACACAGAGATATGAATTGCGGGGTATTTTAGAATTTACTAGTCTTCATTCATTTTTCAATCTGAAAAACACTGTTTGAATCCATATTTTTTCTTATCTTCATCTATTCTACTTCTCTTGCTCTTATTCTTTCTTTAATTCATCAGACATTTGTACATTCCTGCCAAATAGCAGAACTATGTTGGATAGGAGGGAGGGTGATGATAACTATATTAATGATAATGTATTGGGTGGGCACAGGCATAAGAATCAATTTCTCTGTAACTATGTGATAAATTCAATAACAGAGTGGCTTTTTACCTTTTTTTTTTTTTTTTTTTTTTTTTTTACCTTTTTACCTTGCAAGTCGGTCAATTTCCCCTAACAGCAGGTACCCTAGGATTCTCTTTGAGACATGACTATTACATCATCTGCTGAATGCATACTTTGAGTCATCTGTACTTTGTCTAATTACCATTATGATTCTTCTTCACTTGTCCTAATAATGTACAGGGTGATTTCTGTGACCGTCAAGTAAGGAAGCTGAAGTTTTGAAATGGGATAGTGCTCCATTTCTCCTGAAGTTTGATGTCCTAGTTCATGTTTTTACTGTTCTCTGATGAGCAAGGCCATCCAGTGCTAATGGATTATAATACATTAAGTAAACACATGGTTAAAATGTGAGGTGGAGTAGAGGACAAAGGGCATGAAGAATCAGGATAACTTTATTGTTAGTTCTGTGGGTGTCCTTGGGCAGACAGGAAAATCTTTCTGGGTCTCTCTTCATCTGTAAAGTGTGGGTAACCAATGCTTTTCCTCTCTTTCCCATGGGCGTATATTGAGAAAAGCTTCTGAAAGCATGATTCCACATTGCATTCCCTGCATCTAACACAGACATTGTTACTGCATATATGTTTTAAAACTATGTTAAATAAACGAGTAATATATACTTTGAAAAGCAAAAAATGCTGTATAGTATACATATAATGGATTATTAGTACTTTATTTATCTAGAGTTTGTGCACTTAGGGATGTTTGGAATAGCTGTAAAAATGGCTTCTCATACTTTCAGCTTGGTAAAATGGATATTAAATCAGTTCAAGGGTAAGAATGACATTATGCAATGAGGACTGAAGCTCTGGGATCTGATATTCATGCATGGAGGTTCCCACAATAGCCAGGGGCATGGCACCTTCATGTATCAAAATAATGGAACAATGTTGACAATAATGAAGATGAATCGCATGATTGTAGGCATTGATAGACTTGTATTTTCAACCGTGAAAGTGTAGGTGATCCTAAGTGTTGGCCAATGCAGCTTAAAACTCGCTCAATAATTATACATCCAACTATATAGGAAATAAATGTATATACTTATTCTTTTAAAAATGTTTTCCAAATGAATTGTGGACACCACTATCGCCTGGTGCATTATTAATAATTAAATGAGCAGGATAAACTTTGATGTTCACATTTTGTTTTTGTTGTGCTTTTGTGGGCTCTGTGGAAACTAAATCTTTTCTCATGAGCATCTTGAAATACCTAAGTGATTTTCATCACCCAATACTTGAAGCTTAGAATAACTATCTTATCAACTCCTAGCTGTCTAAACAGTGATTTGATAATAGATTCTCCTGTGTAAAAATACCTGGTGGACCAACATAACTTATCTAGGGAGAATACAAATGTCATTAGCATAGCTTAAAACATTCTTCTCATGTTGACTTCAGCCTGACTGTTCAGGTATGTTATCTCAGTTAACCTTTGCCCCATACCTAGGAGTGAATGGCTATTCAAACTACTGGCAGAAGGAAGAGTTCCTACCATTGACAGAGAGACTTTGCTGGGACCAGAGTAAGAAGACGAGCATTAGCAAAAAGTGTGGGCTAGTGGAATGGCTTGATATCTGGGGATTCCAATGTAAAAACAAAATGTGTGACCTTCTAATTCTGGAAAGATGGAAGAGATGTACTTTGCCCTATTCCTCCCACTAATTATAAACATTTACCCTACAGCTTATATTTAAAACAAATGTGAAAAGATTCTGAAAGCTGAAAGGAAGAAGACAAAGACTAGGGATTTCAGGACTTAAGGAATGACATGGTGGTGAGTTTCCTGATTTTATTTTTGCCCAACAAATTCCAGAAATGGAGATGAAGATGCAGGTAATCTGGAAATGTCAGTACATAGACAAAATAATGTCTCAAAAAAAAATCTGCCCTTTCCAGTAAAAAGACCAGGAAAGAGGCAGCCAAGGAAGACAGAAAACATTCAGTAACAATTGCCCCACTGCAGCCAAATAACACATACGCACACAAACCCATGCACACACTCTGTGACTCCACCCCCAACCCCATCAACAAAGGTAGAGTGAAGAGCCTAGACTTCCATCCTTTCCAGGTTGAAAGATGATGCTCCAACCTTTCTGCAGAGAAATTTGAGAAAGTTTCAGAGTTTTCCCCATTGCCCAGCAGTAATAGCCTAGACTTTGACTCCCACCTGGCAGTAATGAGGCAACCCATTCTCCCCATTGAGGTGGTATCAGAGGAGATTGAGTAAAGAGCCAGGATATTCCCCACTGTCCATTGATAATCATACCACGTCCATATGTGTTTCAGGTCATCTGAACAGAGGATATCACTAGCAGTATACTAAAAAAAAATCATAATGGCACCAAAATTTCCAAAATTGACAAAATATATAAACCCACAGATTTAAGAAACTGAATAAACTCTAGACAGCATAACCCCACCCCCACCAAGAACCACACAAAGATACATCATACCCAAACTTGTGAAAACTAAGGGCAAACTAAATGAAAATATTGAAGGCAGCAAGAAAGAAATAACAACTTGCATTTGGGGGAACAATTCAAATGACAATAGATTTCTCATTGGAAACTGTGAAGGCCAAAAGAAAGTAGCACATCGATTTTCAGGGGGAAAACTGTCAACCTACAATGCTTTCCAAAGAAAGCAGGGGTGGCTATATCAATATCAGATAAAGCAGACCTGACAAGAAACAGAGGGAAATTATATAATGATAAATGATTAGTGTCTCAAGAAGATATAACAATCCTAAATGTGCATACACCAGGTGGCACAGCTACAACATATTTAAAAAAAAAAAAAAAAAAAAAAACCCGGCATAACTTAAAGGAGGAATAAACAAATTAACTATTGTAATGAGAGACTTCGTCACTTCTATCTTTATAATTAATAAAACAACTAGATAGAAAATTAGCAAGGATACAGAATAAGTCAACTACAACATCATCAATAGGCTGTAATTGCCATTTGTAGAACACTCCACCCAACAACAAAACAAACATCTTTTTAAACTTTTCTTGGAAGGTATTTTAGAGTATACCACATTTATTACATAAAACCCCATCCAACAAATTTAAAAGAACTGAAATGACATACAATGTTACTAATATTTGACACACAGTGAAATCAAACTAGAAACTAATAATAGAAAGATAGGAACATCTCTAAACCCTTGGAAACTAAACAACACACTTCAAATAATCCATGGACCCTTGGAAACTAACAACACACTTCAAAATAATCCATGGGTAAAGGAGGAAGTCCCAAGGAAAACTGTAAAAAACAAGAGCAATGAGCTGAATGAAAATAAAAATGCAGTATATAAAATCTTGAGGATCACAACTAAAACTGCCTTGAAAGGAAAGTTTATTATACCAAATGCATACATTAGAAAAGAGGAAGCCTCGAAACAAACTCTAGGCTCGCACCTGAAGGTCCCAGCAAAACAGAAGCAAAATAAACTCAAAGCAGCAGAAGGAAAAAAGTAATGAAGATAAAAGCAAAAATATATGAAACTGAAAATGGGAAAAGAGTAGAAAAAAATCAATGAATTGATGTTCTGTTTTATGGAAAACACATAAATAAAATTGAAAAAACGATTGCCTAACAGACAAGAGAGAGAATACACAAATTATCAATTTCATGAGTGAAAGAGAGAGTACAACTACAAACCCTGTAACAAATAAAGAATAATAAGAAAAAAACAGGAACCACGCTGCATACATTATTGCATTTGTTTTCTCCTTAAGCTGCAGCTGCGAGTTGTCTTACTCTCTATTTCAGGGCCTGATGGGATAGTCATCAACATTTTTATTCTTGCTCTATTTCTAAGGATGTCTTGATTCCCTTCCCAACCCCTAGCCCCAATAAATGAATCTAATCAGAAAACCATTTCTCTCTCTTATTCAAGAAAGTCTGTTCCTCTATTTCTTCAACGCCCTCTTGGTCTTAAGCAGAAAATCCAAAATCCGGATTTCCAAAATCTAAAATCAAAAATCCAGAAAATGAGACAATTGGAAAGCTACTTTTCTTACCGTCCAAGTCCACCATGTTCCATATCCTTCCAAACACCCTCAATCAAGCCCGTCAGAAAGCATGAGATTGCTCTGTCAGGAATGTCAGTCACCGCTTACTTCTCTCCCTGGTTCACTCCTCCTCATCTTCTGATGGGCTCATCACTTTGTAGTATTCATTAAATTATTGTCCATCTCCTGCACTGTGAGACTCTTGATGATAAAACTGTTAAGTTTTTTATTTTGCATATCAACACCTCAGCATATTGCATTTTATGTTGGTTCACAAAGGAAAACACTTCCAGGAATTACTCAAGGAACTTCTCAGAAATACAGATTATCAGACTCGATCATGAGATTCTGATTCCATACAACTTGGAAGACGCACAGAAATCTGCATTTCCATAAAGTCTTCATGAGATCTTAGTGCAGATATCCCAAATTTAAGAAGAATTAGTCTAAAATAATGCAAAATTAAATAAAGAATGAAAATAACAAATTAGCTGTATTCATCTTATTATTTATTATAAATCCTTGTCCTAAATCTAAAAATAATTCCAGCAAAACAACTGTTTAAAGTTACCTCCCAAAACATAAATGGTGTAAAACATCAAGACTATGTTTTAGCTATAAAGAAAATAACAAGGCAAAATGTTGGTTGGTTGGATAGTTTAATAGTGAAGCTTCTTTCAACACTTATTTTTCAAGTTGATACCTTCCTAACACTTAATTATGAACTGAACTCTTAACATCTCCACTGCTTCATATCATCTTCACAATAACTTCTAGAACTAGAAAGGTGAGGAATAATTTTTCTTTCAGATATATGTGAAGAAAATAAAGCTTAAAAAGGTCAAGATACTTTCCCATTAAAGCAAATTAATCCCATCAGCTTATTAAAATAGTTATTTGTGATTTTTAATTTGGGAAATTCAACCTTTTTCAGGTGCATACATGTATATCCATAGCTACAATCAACATAGATGTATGTTTAACTCTGTTGTTTTGTATTAGTTTTTCATGTTATTGCAGACTTTATAATTTTTATTTGTCTTTTATTTATATATTTTTATTAGTTGATACTCATCCATCCTGTTGAGGAAACATGATTTATTCATCCATTTACCTGCTATTGATCATTAGTTCATACACACATTTGAAACTGTATTTAAAAAATATTCTTATAATGAACATATCTGTGCCCAAGTACCTATAACTTTGTGTGTGTGTGTGTGCATGTGTGTGTGTTGTAGGCATTTGAGATTTGAAAGCAGATAGCCTGACTAAAACATGAGAAACTATTTTTCTAATTTTAATTGTAAGATTTCAGCCAGACAGAGTAAAGACACTAGTTTTTAATCTTTCACCACAAACCAGAAAATTCTTCATTTGAATGAAATATTAAAATCCTCAGCAAATCTTCCAATTTTCTTCTGCAGCATATAGTAGAGATCCATCAAATTTAAAGTCCCAGCCTTTCTCAGAAAAATATGTTCATATAAATTCTCCATTAATGAAGAGGTCTTATATACATACAAGTATGTTTAGAATACCTAGGGGACTATATCTATTACACAATATTTTTGCTAAGCTTTAGACAAAAAAATATCAAATTTCCAAATTCAAGATATAGGTAGTATGGAAAAAGCAAAAGTTATATAATAATTTGGGAATAAAAGGAAATATTCATACATAGATTTTGACTGAGACTGTTATGTCTCGACCACAAAATAGGTCTTTGGGCTTTTAAAAGCCAAAGATTATATAGGAAACACGATAGATATCTAGTTTCTAAAACTATTAATATTCATAATTATAATTTGCCTTTTGGAAACTGGGACTCTAAAAAATGCTAATAGTGAGACTCAAAACACTGAGATGCAGATAAAATTGGCAATGCACGCAAATCAATCACACGATGCCAGGCTCATTTTTGAAGTTTGCTATTGTACCTGCAGTAAAAGTTAGATGTTAAAATTGCTGAGATAATACCGAAAATATGAGTCAGCAAGCAGAGTTGCCTAATAACACACTTTACAAAAAATGTTTAAAACTAACGTGAAAAGATGAGGTTTTGCTCTGTTTTATTTTGTTGTGACATAACTTCCTTATCTAGAAATAAACTAACACTGAGATGGGTTTAATAGTTAAGATATACACATAGAGTTGGTTTGGAGGGTCTATGAAACAGATTTGATCTCAAAATTCTTTAATGAGCATGGTTTCTAAATTGAGGTAAGAAAAGATCAAGAGCCCAAACAGTAAGCGCCATTGAAATAGAGAGATCATAATTAGTAATTTCAAGGAGAATACAATCAGGAAGAACTGGATTTCCAAAGCTGGCCATTAGTAAGCAATTTGAATTGAAATAACCCTAACACTGGAATTAACTATGTACTACATACAACTTAATTTTGAAAACAAACTTGCCTAAACACATGATAGAACAATGACAGCAGGCAGGCCTTGAGAGACTAAAATGTTGTGAAAAAGTAAATACACGGGTAAGCTCTACACTCACCCCATCCTTTCCATGAGGTTTCGTGCTAGTTTACCGCAAAATGAAATGAAACTCAAGGAGAAAGCTCAGTCTTGGTTACTGAGGAAACAGAGAATAGAATTCCAAAATACCAAATAAGCTGGGTATAGTTGCAACATCTTTGATAGAAGAGAACTGGAAAGAAGTGAGGTAAAAATTCTGTGTATAGTATCTTCTTGAGGAACTGGCCAATTCCAAATCTGCTCCAGCGTGAGACAAGACCAGGTAACTCAGAATAAACCAGCATCTGGAAGACCAAAGAACTTAACAGAAATGTTAGCATTCAGTTGTCAACGAGAAGAGGAAGGTTGGCATTAAAGCCCTGCAAATGTAACAAGAACATGGTGACTACAACTTAAGAATGGAGAGAAAATGTAAACAGACCAACCTGAATAAAGCCAAAACTAACCCACAGCAGCAGCAAGATAATCAACTGGTTCTCCCTGCCAGCCAGGAAAAAATAAAAATAAAAAAGTCTTTTTTGAAGTAGGTAGTGTTGTTCATAGCGTCTACAGTTTTTAATTCAAAATATCTAGCATCCAATAAAAATCTATGGAACTAAGATTGTCAGAATACAACGAAGACATTAACTGCTGCATATGACTGTTGGATATGACAGTATCATCACATTACACCAGAGAAAGCCTGTGTATTTGGAACTGGGACACTACATATATCCTTTTCAAGACTGATTTTGTGACCTTGAGCAAACTGCATAACTTTTCTTAAAAAAATTAAATAAATTATAAAATATTTTAGAAATGAGCATCACAATCCCTACTTGTCCTTTCAGATAGGCTGCTGTGGAATCAAAAGTTTAAATTGCATGTTCATGTCAGTTACAGAACAGAAATTCTATAGTTCCATTATCTCCTTTTTTTTTTTTCTTTAGTTCTTCTAAAAAAATGGGATACATGTGCAGAACACGAAGGTTTGTTACATAGGTATACATGTGCCATCCTGGTTTGCTGCACCTATTGACCCATACTCTTAAGTTCCCTGTCCTCAACCCCTACTTAGCAACAGACCCTGGTGTGTGTTGTTCCCCTCTCTGTGTTCTTGTTTTCAATTTTCAACTCCCACTTATGAGTGAGAACATTTGGTGTTTGGTTTTCTGTTTCTGTGTTAGTTTGCTGAGGATGATGGCTTCCAGCTTCATCCATGTCCCTGCAAAGGACATGATCTCATTCCTTTTAATGGCTGCATAGTATTCCATGGCATATATGTACCACATTTTCTTTATCCAGTCTATCATTGATGGGCATTTGGATTGGTTCCATTTCTTTGCTATTGTAAATAGTGCTGCAGTAAACATACATGTGCATGTATCTTTACAGTAGAATGATTTATATTCCTTTGGATATACACCCACTAATGGGTCAAATGGTATTTCTGGTTCTAGATCCTTAAGGAATTGACATACTGTCTTCTACAATGGTTTAACTAATTTACATTCCCACCAACAGTGTAAAAGCATACCTATTTCTCCACACCCTCGCCAGCATGTACTGCTTCCTGACTTTGTAATAATTGCTATTCTGACTGGCGTGAGATGGTATCTCATTGTAGTTTTGATTTGCATTTTTCTGATGATCAGTGACGTTGAGCTTTTTTCCATATGTTTGTTGGCTGCGTAAATGTCTTCTTTTGAGAAGTGTCTGTTCATATCCTTTGCCCACTTTTTGATGGGGTTGTTTTTTTCTTGTAAATATGTTTAAGTTCCTTCGAAATGCTGGATATTAGACCTTTGTCAGATGGGTAGATTGCAAAATTTTTCTCCCATTCTGTAGGTTGCCTGTTCACTCTGATGATAGTCTCTTTTGCTATGCAGAAGCTCTTTAGTTTAATTAGTTTCCATTTGTCAATTTTGGCTTTTGTTGCAATTGCTTTTGGTGTTTTTGTCATGAAGTCTTTGCCTATGCCTATGTATTGCCTAGGTTTTCTTCTTGGGTTTTTATGGTCTTGAGTTTTACATTCAAGTCTTTAATACACCTTGGTTAATTTTTGTTTAAGGTGTAACAAAGGGGTCCAGTTTCAGTTTTTTGCATTTGGCCAGCCAGTTTTCCCAGCACCATTTACTGAATAGGAGATCCTTTCCCCATGGTTTGTTTTTGTCAGGTTTGTTGAAGATCAGATGGTTGTAGATGTGTGGTGCTGTTTCTGAGGTCTCTGTTCTGGTCTGCTCCATTGGTCCATGTGTCTGTTTTGGTACCAGTACCATGCTGATTTGGTTACTGTATCCTTGTTGTATAGTTTGAAGTCAGGTAGCATGATGCCTCCAGCTTTGTTCTTTTTGCTTAGGATTGTCTTGGCTAACAGAGTCTTCTCTGATTCCACATGAAATTTAAAATAGTTTTTTTAATTCTGTGAAGAATGCCAAAGGTAGTTGATCAGAATAGCATTGAATCTATAAATTACTTTGGGCAGTATGTCCACTTTCATGATATTGATTCTTCCTATCCATGAAGATGGAATGTTTTTCCATTTGTTTGTGTCATCTCTTATTTCCTTGTGCAGTGGTTTGAAGTTCTCCTTGAAGAGGTCCTTCACATCCCTTCTTAGCTGTATTCCTAGGTATTTTATTCTTTTTGTAGTAATTGTGAATGGGAATTCATTCATGATTTGGCTCTCTGCTTGCCTAATGTTGGTGTAAAGGAATGCTTGTGAATTTTGCATATTGATTTTGTGTCCTGAGACTGTTGAAGTTGCTTATCCATTCAAGAAGTTTTTGGGCTGAGATGATGGGGTTTTCTAAATATAAAATCATGTCATCTGCAAACAGAGACAACTTGACTTCCTCTCTTCCTATTTGAATACCCTTTATTTCTTTCTCTTGCCTGATGGTCCTGGCCAGAATTTCCAATACTGTGTTGAATAGGATTTGTGAGAGAGGGCATCCGCGTCTTGTACCTGTTTTCAAAGGGTTCCAGTTTTTGCCCATTCAATATAATATTGGCTGTGGGTTTGTCATGAATAGCTCTTATTATTTTGAGAGATGTTCCATCAGTACCTAGTTTATTGAGAGTTTTTAATATGAAGGATGTTGAATTTTATCCAAGGCCTTTTCTGCATCTATTGAGATAATCATGTGGTTTTTGTCTTTGGTTCTGTTTATGTGGTGGATTACGTTTATTGATATTCGTATGTTGAACCAGCCTTGCATCGCAGCAATCATGGTGGATAAGTTTTTTGATGTGCTGCTGGATTTGGTTTGGCAGTATTTTATTGAGGATTTTTGCATCAATGTTCATCAGGGATACTGGTCTGAAGTTTTCTTTTTTTGTTGTGTCTCTCCCAGGATTTGGTATCAGAGTGGTGCCATAATTCTCATTCATAACTCATTCA
The DNA here is from genome assembly GCF_008728515.1 of Papio anubis. Lineage (NCBI taxonomy): Eukaryota > Metazoa > Chordata > Mammalia > Primates > Cercopithecidae > Papio > Papio anubis. The sequence continues at coordinate 25,348,155 of NC_044993.1, read as the reverse complement.
TAAAATGAGTTAGGGAGAAGTCCCTCCCTTTCAATTGTTTGGAATAGTTTCAAAAGGAATGGTACCAGCTCCTCTTTGTATTTCTGGTAGAATTCAGCTGTGAATCCATCTGGCCTTGGGCTTGTTTTGGTTGGTAGACTATTAATTACTGCCTCAATTTCAGAGCTTGTTATTGGTCTATTCAGGGATTCAACTTTTTTTCTCTTTTAGTCTTGGTAGGGTGTATGCATCCAGGAATTTATCCATTTCTTCTAGGTTTTCTGGTTTATTTGCATAGAGGTGTTTATAGTATTCTCTGATGGTAGTTTGTATTTCTGTGTGGTCACTGGTGATATCCCCTGTATCATTATTTATTGTGTCTATTTGATTCTTCTCTCTGTATTAGCCTAGGTAACAGTTTATCTATTTTGTTGTTTTTTTTTTTTTTCAGGAAAATAGCTTCTGGATTCACTGATTTTTTGGAGGATTTCTCGTGTCTCTATTTCCTTCATTTTTTCTCTCTTCTTAGTTATTTCTTGTCTCCTGGTAGCTTTTGGATTAGTTTGCTCTTGCCTCTCTAGCTCTTTTAATTGTCATGTTAGGATGTCAATTTGAGATCGTTCTAGCTTTCTGATGTGGGCATTTAGTGCTATAAATTTCCCTCTTAACACTGCTTTAGCTGTGTCCCAGATATTCTGCTACATTGTCTCTTTGTTCTCATTGCTTTCAAATAACTTCTCAATTGCTGCATTAACTTCATTATTTACCAAGGAGTCATTCAGGGGCAGGTTGCTCAATTTCCATGAAATTGTGTGGTTTTGAGTGAGTTTCTTAACTCTGAGCTCTAATTTGATTGCACTGTGGTCTAAAAGACTGTTTGTTATGATTTCAGTTCTTTTGCTTTTGCTAAAGAGTTTTTTACTTCCAATTGTGTGGTCAATTTTAGAATATGTGCCATGCGGCACTGAGAAGAATGTATATTTTGTTGATTTGGGGTAGAGAGTTCTGTAGACATCTACTAGGTCCACTTGATCCAGAGCTGAGTTCAAGTACTGAATATCCTTGTTAATTTTCTGTCTCATTGATCTGTCTAATACTGACAATGGGGTGTTAAACTCTCCCACTATTATTGTGTGGGAATCTAAGTCTCTTTGTAGGTTTCTAAGAACTTGTTTTATGAATCTGGGTCCACCTTTATTGGATATATAGTCAGAATAGTTAGCTCTTCTTGTTAAATTGTTCCCTTTTCCATTACATTGTGTAGTGTCCTTCTTTGTTTTTTGTTTGTTTGTTTATTTATCTTTGTTTAAGTCCATTTTGTCAGAGACTCAGATTGCAACCCCTGTTGTTTTTGTTGTTGTTGTTGTTGCTGTTGTTGTTGCTTTTTGCTTTCCATTTGCTTGGTAAATTTTCCTCCATCCCTTTAGTTTGAGGCTGTGTGTGTCTTTGTATGTAAGATGGGTCTCCTGAATACAGCACACCAATGGTTCTTGACTCTACCCAGTTTGCCAATCTGTGACTTTTAATTGGGACATTTAGTCCATTTACATTTAAGGTTAGTATTGTTATGTGTGAATTTGATCCTGTCATCATGACGCTACTTGGTTATTTTGCACACTAGTTGATGCAGTTTCTTCATAGTATCATTGGTCTTTACATGTTGGTGTGTTTTTGCATTGGCTGGCACCAGGTTTTCCTTTTCATATTTAGTGCTTCTTTCAGGAGCTCTTGCAGGGCAGGCCTGGTGGTAAGGAAACCCTTCAGCATTTGTTGTCTTGAAAAAATTTTGTTTCTCCTTCGCTTATGAAGCTTAGTTTGGCTGGATAGGAAATTCTAAGTTGAAAATTCTTTTCATTAAGAATGTTGAATATTGGCCCCCCATCTTTTCTGGCTTATAGAGTTTCTGCTGAGAGGTCAGCTGTTAAGTCTGATAGGCTTCCTTTGTAAGTGACCCGGGCTTTCTCTCCAGCTCCCCTTAACAGTTTTTTCTTCATTGTGACCTTGGAGAATCTGATGATTATGTGTCTTGGGGTTGATCTTCTCATGGAGTATCTTAATGGTGTTTTCTGTATTTCCTGAATATGCATGTTGGTGTGTTTGCTAGGTTGGGGAAGTTCTCCGGGATAATATCCTAAAGTGTGTTTTTCACCTTGTTTCCATTCTCACCATCTCCTTCTGGTATTCCCATCAATTGTAGGTTCAGTTTTTTTATGAAGTCCCATATGTCTTGGAGGCTTTGTTCATTCCTTTTCATTCTTTTTTCTCTATTCTTGTCTGCATATCTTATTTCAGTAAGGTAGTCTTCAAACTCTGATACCCTTTCTTGTGCTTGGTCGATTTGGCTGTTGATGCTTGTGTATGCTTCATGAAGTTCTTGTGCTATGTTATTCAGCTCTAACAGGTCGTTTATCTTCCTCTCTAAACTAGTTATTCTAATTTGCAATCCCTCTAACCTTTTATCAAGGTTCTTAGCTTCTTTGCATTGGGTTAGAACATGCTTCCTTAGTTCAGGGTTGTTTTATATTATCCATCTTCTGAAGCTTACTTCTGCCAATTTGTCCATCTGATCCATCATCCAGTTGTGTGCCCTAGATGGAGAGACGTTGCAATCATTTGAAGGAGAAGAGGCACTCTGGCCTTTTGGGTTTTCAACATTTTTTGTTTATTCTTTCTCATCTTCATGAGTTCGTCTAGTTTTGGTCTTTGAGGCTGCTGACACTTGGATGGGGTTTTTGTGGGGGCCTTGTATGTTGTTGGTGATGTTCTTGTCACTTTCTGCTTGTTTGTTTGTTTCTTTCAATAGTAAGCTCCCTCTTCCGTAGGGCCGCTGCAGTTTGCTGGGGGTTCATTTCAGGCCCTATTCATCTGATTTGCTTCCATGCCTGGAGATGTCACTCAAGGAGGCTAGAAAACACAAAAATGGGTGCCTGCTTCTTCTTCTGGAACCTCTGTCCTCAAGAGGCACCAACCTGATGCCAGTAGGATCGCTCCTGCATAGGGTGTCTGACAACCCCTGTTGGAGGGTCTTACCCAGTTGGGTTGCACAGGGAGCAGGACACATTTAAGAAAGCACTTTGTTCCTTGGTGGAGAGAGTGTGCTTCACTGAGGGGAAACCCACTTGTCTGGGCTGCCTGGATTCCTCAGAACAGGAGGAGAGGGTAAGTCCTCTGGCCCACAGAGACTGTGGCCACCCCTCTCCCTAGGGTCTCAGGCCCAGGGAGATCTGAATTCTGTCCCTGAGCCTCTGGCTACAGTTACTGGAGATCCTGCAGGGAAGCCCCACCCAGTGAGGAAGGATGGGTCAAGCTTAGGCCTGAAAAGGCACTCTGGTAGCAGTCTGCCACAGCCAGTGTGTTGGGCTGTGGGGAGAAGTCTTAGGACTAAGCTGTCCAGCCTTCCTGGCTCCAGCACGAGAAAAAAAAAAAAAGCCTGGAGCTATAGAATTTAGTGCCACCCTTGCCCTGCCCAGGGAGCTTAGTGTGTTGGCAGTTGCCAGTGGCAATGCTGGCTGCTGTCCCTTCCCCCAAGGAGCTCAAACTGCTTAGCCAGCAGGCAGCCACAGCTGGTGCTTGTTGTCTCTCCCCTCAGGAGTTCAGCAGGCTTAATCAGATTGTAGCTGAGAGGCTATAAGAATCTGTATGTTCCAGGGTTAGGATGCTAGGCCCCAGTGGCTTGGGTTCACGAGAAGAATCTTCCAATCCATGGGTTGCATAGTTCCGTGGAAAAAGCACAGTGTCCATGGCTGCGTAGCACGCTCACTCACTGCGTCCCTGGCTGGAGGGAGGAGGTTTCCCTTCCCCGTGTGACTGTCAGGTGGGCCGTGGCAGCACACTGTTCTTCCTTCTCTCCGGGAGTCAGGCCAGCCTTCTAGTCAATTTTGATGAGAGAACCTGGATATCTTGGTTGCCGGTGAAGGATTCATATGCTTATTACGTTTTTTTTGTTTTTGTTTTTTGTTTGTTTTTCCAATTGGAGCCTCAGAATGTGGCTGCTGCTTGTCAGTCATCTTGGCCCTGCCTCCACCTTATCTTCTTTTTATGGAGGCTGAAGGTAGGATCCCGCTGGGGAAAAGGTGGTTCATGTCTATGTTGCTAGCTCAAGACAAAGCCCACTTCAGAACTTATGCCCAAATTAATACTTCTTTTTCACATATTCCATAAGAATGAATGATTATGGTTGATTGTGGTGGTATCCTCGTTATCTGAATGTAATCAGATTGATGTTTTCAAAATACTTTATTCAACTTAACTCAAGGGGTAAACCAGTTTCTGGATGGTTAAATGTATAAAGAATCATGCCCATTTCACCTATTGAACAAATATTTGAGTACTCTCTTGCAACAGGCATTGTTCTAAGTGCTCAGGATACATCATTGAGAAAAACACAGTAATTCCTGCCCTCGTGGTGCTTGCATTCTAACAAAGGAAAACAGCAGGTGTAGACATAAACACAAAAATAAGAAAGCTATATATTAGGACATGATAAACACTGTATGGAAAAATAGAAAATGCAGGATTTGGTCATGATGTAAGTGTCTTAATTTAATTTAGGAGAGCTAAATAATTAAACATGAGGCCAAAGTACATAAGAAAGCAGCAGCCTTTTATTGCAAATATGCACACACTCTCCGGGGAGGTTCTCTGGTCCTCAGGTATGGGGCCAGGGAAGTCGAGCCGGCAGCTCTCCCGTGAAGTTTGAAGTTTTCCGGTCTACAAGTAGGAGGGGCCGAAGAAGTCACGCGGACTCCCGCTGGCGGCCGACTTTTATGCATTGTTACCTGAAAGGGGAGGGCAGTGGGGGAGATTGGGGCGTTTCCATAGGTGTGGTCGGGTAGGTTTCGTTTTCTTCAGATTGACGTCACGCGGGGCCTGCTCAGTTGATCTGCATTTTCCCGGGCGCGGGCTACATTTTCCCGCGCTGGGGTAAGTTGGTGATGAAGAACCCGGAAGCAACAGGGACTGTGCCTTCTTGTTCACCTTCCTCCATCTTGTCCGTTCTCCGTCACACAAACAGTAAGTGAAGGTAGAGATTGTCAGCCATTTTTAATAGGCTTTTTAAATATTACCTCATGAAGAAGGTGACATTGTAATTTGGGGCAATACTTGAAGGAGGTAAAATGTTTGAAAAATGATGAGGGTATCTAGTGGACAGGAGTAATCCATGCAATGTTTCTGAGGAGCAGCCAAAGTGTTAGTGGCTGGGGCAAAGTGAGTGTGAGATTAAGACTGGAAGATGAGACCAGAGGGTAACAAAGGGGCCAAATTACGTAAGGTCTGATAGAATTTGGCTTTTATTGTGAGTGAAATGAGGAGCTGTTGTAAGATACTGAACGAAGGAACAACATGATTTTATTTAAACATTTAAATAATCATCCAGTTTTCTATTTTGAGAAAAGATTCAGGGATAGGATGGGACAAGAATAGAAGCAGAGGAGGCTGGAAGTTGGCTAGTTGCGCAGACCCATGCAGCTTATCCTGGTGCTTGGAACTATGATGGTGACAATGAGAGTGGGCTAAATTATTTGGTTCTAGTTACTTTTTGAAGCCAGAGTCAATAAGATTTCCTACTGAGTAGTCTGTGGAACGTGAGAGTAGAATGGTAAATCAAGAAGGAATTCAATTTTACTGGCCTTAGTATTTAAAGGGAACTTCCAACAGCTGCGTTGAGAAACACCCCAGGTAAAGCAACTTTGAAGAGGAAAATCAGAAGTTGTCTTTGGGGCATATTATAATTTAAAAAAATATTAAATAATTGGATGGAAAACTCAACCCATTTGTCATTTATTTCAGCATAAAATGATGGAATACATTGATTGTTCTCATTTTGGCTTTCCTAAGCATTCCCCCAAGCAATACAGGAAGTGAACTTAATAGAATCAGTGATATTTATTGCTTTTTTAACATAAATCTTCACATGCTGTATTTGAAATGAGTAGTGTGGTCCCTTGCAATTACTTTTTTATTCCAACCTGCTCAAATATTTGAGTGGAAAATGGTCTTATCGGGTCATCATGGAGCCTTTACTATTGCTGAGCTAATAATACGTTTTTTGAAAACTCCATTTAAATGGTGCAGATGAAAATCTATGCCTCTTCTCTATGTCACTCCCAAACACATTGGAAGATGAACCACAGGGGAAGCCCATATGTTAGAAAGGCATGCTTCATTTAGCTATTGCAACACACTGGCTGAAGGGTGCTATAGATGGAGTTGCTTAGAAAAGATTGTATCTCTTGGCTTCTGGCAAAGGAAAAAAAGCATTAAAAAAGGCTGTACTGAGGGCTAAGAGCTTTATTGAAATTCTACAGGAGCCTTACCGAAATGGTGAGCTTCTGACTTGTTATCAGGTACCAGCATTTGGGCATCTTGACACTCTATAATTGAAATTCATTGCTTGACCTTTAGTCTATAAAAATGGTATGCTGTCATTAGCACTGACTGCTTGCTGTATTCTCCTGTCACTCCTTAGACCAGCTTAAACCATCTCAGATGAAATAGCCTATTTCATGTCAGACCTCAGAGTTTGCCACTATTAAAGTGGAAAGCTAAAGCAATGTTTAGCAATGTGGTAAAGACTAATGCAGTAGAATTGCTAGAGAAGTAGGAGTCTTTTTTTTTTTTAATTCCCTTTAAAAATTAATGCTCTCTAGTAAGGTACCATCTCTATTACACTACTGTCAGAGTGAGAACCATTACTTTCTCTAATTGCATTTTAATTTAACCTGTGAATGCCACACTGTCTACCTTACATTTGACAAAGTATTCGAATGTTGGTTCACAAAGAAGATAAGTTAATGTAAGAATTACAAGGTAATATTTCACACTCATGATGTGAAGAATTGAGACAATTATGTGGATATTTTAGCCAAAAAAAACATGCTGCCATAATTTTTTGAAAATTTTAGATAAGAGAGAAATTGATGGGTTTGGGTGATATAACCCACACTTTATTCTGAGAATGACTTTATTTGTCACTTGATGTCATCAGTTCCAGTCCAACGGTCAGAGAGATGTTAGTTGTTCTGGGTATCCATGTTATAAGAGTAGTCACCTCGTTAACTAAAGAAATGGGATGACCTGGCTGTTAACAGCTACAACTCTTGAACTGTCTCAAATCACCTAAACACCTAGAGCTAAAGAGGATTCATCTTCTTGGTGACTTAAGAAACTAAATTGTAAAAACATTGAAAGTCATTCTACTTCTTTCTCTCCAACTAACAGACTTTAAAAACATCATTGTGAAATAATTGTGGAAAAATCAAAGCGCAGTGTTTAGAGTGATGGAAATATTTATCTCAATTCAATCCCATATTCTGTTCTAGGTCATTCATAAACTTAACACGTGCACAACTGCTGAGAATTATCTTTCCTCCCTCTCCTCCACATTTAAAAGAGCTTTTTATCTCTTACTTTCTTAAACAAGTCAAATAGCATTGGATTAATACTGGAATACCAATATCTATGCCTTGGTTTATTTTAAAGAATATTATTTATTTTTTCATTGTAATTTGTTTTTATTGCAATAACTTTGGGGATATATGTGGGTTTTGGTTACGTGGATAAATTGTATTGCAGTAAAGTCTGGGATTTGAGTGTACCTGTCACCTGAATAGTATGTGTTGTACCTAATAGGTAGTTTTTAAGCCTCACCCTTCTGCCACCCTCCCCCCATCTAAGTCTTCAATGTTCATTATACCACTCTGTATGCCTTTGCATACCCGTAGCTTAGCTCCCATTTATAGGTGAGGCCATGCAGTATTTGGTTTACCATTCCTGAGGCCATTCAGTACTTGGTTTACCATTCCTGAGTTTCTTCACTTAGGATAATGTCTCAGTCCCATCCATGTTGCTACAGAAGAAATCATTTCATTCTTTTTATGGTTGAGTAGTATTCCATTGCCTATATATACCATATTTTATTTATCTATTCATCACTTGATAGGCACT